>NW_021821376.1:0-77560 GCF_901001135.1 Rhinatrema bivittatum | reverse complement strand
AGAATATTGGAGGGGCGAAGTTCCATATTGAAAGCTGAGTAGCTTTACTTATCTAGTGAAAGTTTGAAGGATCAGGGAAGGCTTGTAAGAATAGCCAAGTTTGTTAATAGATTCTGTTATGGGAATAAGAATCTGAACATCGTCTGCATAGATGTAGTGAATGAGGTTAAGACAAGTTAACAGTTGCCAAAGGGGAAGGAGGAAACGCCGGGAGGGGGGGCTATAACACGCGCCGCTGGAGCAGCGGGCCACCTGCCCCCCCTTCCCAGCCGAACCGTAGCCGGTCGCGGCGCACCGCCGCAGAGGAAATGCGCCCTGCGGGGGCCGGGGCCGTCCGGGAGGCGTTCCCCGCCCCTCCCCCACCCCCCGCGAAAGGGGTGGGGGTGGGGGATCCGCCGAACCCCGGTCCGACCGAACCCGCCGGGTTGAATCCTGCGGGCGGACTGCACGGACCCCACCCATTTACCTCTTTACAATTTCACGCCCTCTTGAACTCCCTCTTCAAAGTTGTTTTCAACTTTCCCTTGCGGTACTTACTTATTTATTTTATTTATTTAAGGTTTTTTTATACCGGCATTCATGAAATCGTTCACATGATGTCGCTTTAACAGAAAACAGGGGTGCAAAGAAAACAACCTATAACATAAATACACGTGGTGAAGAGATGCAGTTACAATTAACTGGGGCTATGAACTGGGAGTGTAAGAAATAAAGAGGGATAGAGGAGGTTAATTATATACATGTGTAGAATATAAAAATATACAAGAGTACATTACAAATATGGCGTCCAATATATACAGCTTCTGAGCTGAGAATTTATTGATGGTGTGTGTTAGGTGCAGTTCGGGAAGGCTTGCCTGAAAAGCCATGTCTTGAGTCTTTTCCGAAAGGTTAGGAGGCAAGGTTCATTTCTGAGATCTGGGGGGATGGAGTTCCATAACGGTGGACCTGCTGTGGAAAGGGCTCAATCTCTAAAGGTGCTGTGATAAGTGGTTTTGGAGGGTGGAACAAGGAGGCATCCTCTGTAGGCTTCCCTGGTCGGTCTTGTGCATTTGTATAAACGGAGAGGAATTTGTAGGTCGATTATGGTGTGTTGGTGAAAGATTTTGTATATCAAGGTGATGGATTTGTAAATGACTCTGAACTGAATTGGTAACCAGTGGAGGTCTTTTAGGACTGGGGAAATGTGGTCTCTTTTCCTAGTGTTTGTTAGTAGACGGGCTGCTGCGTTTTGAACCATTTGGAGTGGTTTGTGTATGAGGAAGGGAGTCCAAGAAATGTAGAGTTGCAGTAGTCTAATTTGGAGAAAATGAGGGCTTGGAGGATCCTGGTTAGTGTCTTTTCCTCCGCGGCTTGTGTCCCTAGCTGTGATTGAACTCTGTCCTCGAATGATGTGCCTCTTCATCCAGGCCTTGTGTCCCTAGCTGGGATCGACCTCTGTGCTCGACTGCTGCGCCTCTTCATCCCGGCCTTGTGTTCCCACAGGTGTTTTAACTCAGTTGCTGTACCCATTCTTCCGGGCCTTGTGTTCCCACAGGTGTTTTAACTCAGTGGCGGTGCCTGTTCATCTAGGCCTTGTGTTCCCACAGGTGTTTTAACTCAGTGGCTGTGCCTGTTCATCCAGGCCTTGTGTTCCCACAAGTGTTTTAACCTGGTTGCTGTGCCTGTTCATGCAGGCCTTGTGTCCCTAGCTGGAATTGACCTCTGTCCTCGAATGATGTACCTGTTCATCCAGGCCTTGTGTTCCCACACGTATTCTTATTTGTGAGAGATCCTAGGCTCCAATTCGTTTGTCATCAGCTGAAGTGCGTAAGTACAGTCTGAATTCACTAGACGCCAACGGAATTCACTAGACGCCAACGATATTCACTGGACGCCAATGTAAACACCGGGTACACACAACTCTAGGGGTGGACCCGTTCCAGGGAGTCCTTCCCTGAACAAGCATGAGGGTGGAGGTGGGCTTTACTGCACACCCACCTGACGGACCATGCCCATACCGCTGCCAATATTCTAGCATGCATCAGAAAGATGCTGGCGAGCTACCAGTGTTTTAACCTAGTTCCTGTGCCTGTTCATGCAGGCCTTGTGTCCCTAGCTGGGATTGACCTCTGTCCTCGAATGAAGTGCCTGTTCATCCAGGCCTTGTGTTCCTACTGCTGTTTTAACTCCATTGCTGTGCCTGCCTGTTCATCCAGACCTTGTATTCCCACACGTATTCTTATTTCTGAGAGATCCTCCAATTCCTTTGTCATCTGCTGAAGTGCGTAAGTACCGTCTGAATTCACTAGACGCCAACGGAATTCACTAGACGCCAACGATATTCACTGGACGCCAATGTAAACACCGGGTACACACACATCTAGGGGTGGACCCTTTCCAGGGAGTACTTCCCTGCACAAAGGAAAGGGAACTCTCTCCTGGGCCAATTGATAAGAAAACCACAATTCTGCAGCCAAAAATAGGCTGGAAATCCTTCCCCCATTGACTTTAATGGGCGACATATGTACATATACCCAACTCATTAGATTTTTTTTATGTCCATATTGGCCGCAAGTGGGACCCACTTTCGGACATAAGAAATATGAACATAAAATTTTGCTCTGCACATCCCTATCAAGGGCTAATGAGAAATTCAAAAATATGGTTCTCTGTAGTACTTCCTAGTTTGTATCATTGTGACACTTAAATTTACTGCTTGTGGGGTTTAAAAATAAAGGTATATGGGCTTGATTTAAAAAAGAAAATTTTAGGTGCACAATATACATGCACAATGTACATGCATGTTATGCACTATAGCAAGGGTGATTAGCTATGGGAATCCAGCAACCTAAACAATATCATCCAGAAGCGGGAGAAAAATGGATGCTCATATAGAGCACCCATTGCAATTGTGGGCACCCAATACATTTGAGCACTAGGAATGCACACTTCTTCCCTAGTGCATCCTATTTTACGCAGCCCCTCATTTATATACTGCATCGGGCACCCAGGGGATGTGGCTGTGCACGCGTTAGGAAAACACGCATTCAGTACGAGTGTCCGTTTGAATGTGCCTCTTATTGCATCAGCCTATGAAAAGGGAAATCTGTGCCACCGTGCCAGTAGAGCACTTTGCTGATTATTGTTTTGTCCCTGGGGGAGGGTGCAGGCAGAGTCTGGGTATGGATGGAATAGAGTGGGGATAGTTTCAGCAAACCAGCAGTGCCAGTACAGAGTGGGTTTTTTTTTTTCCCTCTGTCTGAGTGGCTACTGCGACAATAGTCCAATCTATTGAGGTGAGCACAGCAGTTCACAAAGAGGCTATAGCAAGCAGCATACCAGGCAGGTTGCCAGTCTTATTTTGTGCAACCTGTGAGCAGAGTGATACATTCAGTGGTGTGCACACAGTCAGTTACAGTACAACTAATAAATAATACAATTCTATTATTATCCAAATCCCCAGTAGCAATGAAAAATTCCATCATGTCAGAGAAATGCAGAGACTGAGAGGAAAATGTTTTTTGTCAGAGGAGCTACTAAGATAGGAAGTAATTGTACCTAAAATGAAAAGGGGCGTTTTCAAATCCACAATGGAAGGAGAAGCAGGCAATGTTGGAGCTTGCCTTTGTATTGTTGATTGTGTTAGTTTATTGGTTATATGTTGCTTTTCCCTAGACAAATTAATTTGAAAATTTAAAGAAAAAATACACGTTTCTTCTGCATGCTCCACCCATTTATGGTTCTTCATTTTTCTTTAACCCCCTCTATAATCCCAGCCTGGTTTTTCCACCCTAATTGTTTGTTTATTATACTGGGGTGGTTTGTACAAAAAAAACCCAAAACAACTTCTCTGTCAGAAGGAAGAAATACAAGCAGAACAGAAAACATATTGAAAAGAAACCATTTGCATATTTTGAATGTGGTAAAAGTATAAGAAAGGATGAGATAATTCATACAAACCAGAAAATCAATAATGAAAGAGTCTGTTTTCAGTATAGGAAAAGCTTTCTTCATAAAGCAAACCTCACAATTTATTAGGAAAATCACACTGATAAGAACACATGAATTTTGACTTATTAGCTATCATGTACAGTCATACACCAAAGAAAAAGGGTGATTGAAGCAATATTAGATTCTTCACCTCATTGGTATTCTTTTGGTCTTATTCTTAGGTTTATTTTTCTTTGCCCTGCATTTTATTTTTGAATAAATGTACAGCGCTTTTTTATGATCATGCCCCTTTCTCTGTGTAATGCTGCAAGGAAATTTGTTAACCACCAGCATAGTAACACCCAGGGGTAGATTGGAGTATCGGGGCATCCCCCGGTGGGATTTTTGCAGCTTCCTGCCCCAAAGGGAAACCTGCAGGGCTGTGGCAGAGCCAAAGAGAAACCTGTGGGCTGTGGCAGAGCCCATCTTGCGGGGCCCAACGTGGGATCCTGCACAGCCATTGGCCGAAAAGAGGCCCTGCACGATCACGGCCTGATGAGAGGTTCTGCACAGTGGTGGCCCGAAGAGAGGCCCTGCACAGATGCAGACAAGGCCCTCCCCTCCCCACTTTGTAGGAGCCGCAAGTAGCAGTGGCTTTCTTCCTCCTCCCTTCTAACATTGAGGAGCAGCACTGACATCCCACAGCAGACAAAGGGAAGGCCAAAAGAAAGGGGGAGGCCTGAAAGTTATATGTGGGTATGCTTGTGTGTATGAGAGAGAGACTGCATGGTGTGTGTGTGTGTGTGTGTGTGTGCAAGAGAGCCTGCATGTGTATGAATGTGCAACAGAGCTTATGTATGTGTGAGACTGCATATGACTGATATAGTGAGACTGCCTGAGACTGTGTGTGTTTGTGTGAGAGAGTAAGTCTGTGTATGTGATAGCATATATGTGAGTGAGATTGAGTCTGTGTGTATGACAGAATATGTGTTTGTTGGGGAGGGGTAGAGAGGTAAACTTTGTGAGGCCCCCTCCACCAATCCAAAGCAATCTGTGGGTGACTGGAAATCAAAAGATTCTAGGAATGTAGGGTTGGGAATTTTTATTCCTGTCATTTTAAATTCTGGGGTGTAATTTCATGTGTCTGCTGTTTGAAATATGTGATGTTTGCGAAATATTAGAAAAAGCGTATTTTAATTATTGGATGTTCGATGGCTGTTGCCTGCTTGACATATTAATTCTTTTTTTTAGTATGGATTTAATATTATAAATGATATTTTATATCTCTTGACTTTATTGCTTATGTTTTTTGAGGAATGATGTTTTTCTAGAGCTTGTGTGTGAGCAAGAGTGAGTAAGCCAGCGAACATGTATGTGAGTGAGAGAGAACAAGCACACCAATGAGCATTTATGTGAGCAAAAGGACTATTTAAAACAGTGAGCAATGCATGATTGTGAGTCAGTCAGCATGTATATGAGAGAAAATATAAGGGAAGGTGGCAGGAATTTAATGTTCCCAGGTATGAAGAGCAAGGGATTTTTTTTAGCCTTAGTTTTAATTATCGGGTTTTATTTGATGTGTCTGCTGTTTTGAAATATTATATTGATTGGAAATTTAAAACAAAAAAATACAATGTTATATATTTTTAATCATTCAATGTTATATTCATCAGTTGCTTTGTAATATTAATTATTTTTATGAGTATGGCTTTACTATTATATAAACCATCAATCATATCTTGATTTTACTGTTGATGTTTAATGAGTAATGGTGATGTTTCTGTTTTTCTATCATTGCACTGCATACGGAGTCTGTCTTGTTATGGTTTCCAATTCAGTTTTTGTTTGCCATTTTCTAGTTCAACTTTATTGTCTCTTTATTCAGTATTTGGTAAGGGTCTGTGTGATCTGCATGTGTGACTGAGGTAGTTTCATTGTTGGGATCTATTACAGCTTGGCTTGTTCTGTTCTCCTAATATCAGGTATATTGGTGTTTTAGGGCCTGCTGTGTAAGAGTGAATAGGCAGTGCAGGGCCTGTGGAACTATAAAACCAGCAGACTCTGTAGTATTCACTCAATGGGAATGCACTGGAATGGGGTGGATTGGAGAAGTGCAGGTAAGCTACAGTCACAAAAAGGGATGGGGTGAGCCAAGAGGAAGTGCCGATGCAGTGTTGGGGAGGCTTCCGTAGGCATAAAGCCACGGGACGTGTGTAAGTCCTGGGACTTGAAAACAGGGGCAGGGTGTGGGTGGGGCGGGGCAGTCCGAGGGCAGGGCAGGGGAGGGGATGGAGCCTCCAGACACAGCGGCTATTTGCTGCTGGGCTCGGGATCGCAGGCCAGCCATTGGCTGGCACGTGCAATTTGCGCCTGCAAAAGGCAGGGGTAACTAGGTAAGATAACTTTTTTAGGGGGGGAGTTAGCTTAGGGCTGGGGGGCAGCAGAGTTAGGGGAAGGGAAGGTGGGGTGAAGGGGTAGAGAAGTTCCTTCCACGGTCGGTCCGATTTCAAATCGGGCGTACATTTGTGAGTGCCGGGTTGCATGCACAAATGTATGCCCGTGCATATGTTTTAAAATTTGCCCCTGTGTGAGCATGAGCAGCAGCAGCAGCAGCACAATGACAGAATATTTGTTTCAGAGAGATAATATGTGTGTGGGTGTCTTTCTCCATGACACAGAAAGACAGCCATACACACCCATACACTGTGAGCAAGAGTGTATGTGTGAGTGTCTTTGTTCTGAGAGACACTGGGCCAGATTTTAAAATCTACGCCCAATTTTATAACAAGCATGCTCAGCCACGCACATGTTATAAAATCCAGGGTCGACGCGCGCAAAAGGGTGCACAATTGTGCAACTTGCGCGCGCCGAGCCACACAGCCTTCCTCCATTCCCTCCGAGGCCGCTCCGAAATCGGAGTGGCCTTGGAGAGAACTTTCCTTCTGCCCTCCCACCTTACCCTCCCTTCCCCTCCCTTCCCCTACCTAACCCACCCACCAGCCCTACCCTAAACCCCCCCCCTTACCTTTAATTTTTAAGTTGCGCCTGCCTCTGGGCAGGTGTAGGTTGCACGTGCCGGCGTCGGCCAGCCCACGATCCCAAGCACAGCAGCAAATGGCCACTGTGCCTGAAGGCTCTGTCCCTGCCCCCATCCTGCGCCCTGACCGCCCCGCCCATTTCATGCCCCTTTTCCGAGCCCCGGGACATATGCACGTCCTGGGGCTTGCGCGCGTTGTTGAGCCTATGCAAAATAGGCTCAGCGTACGCAGGAGGCTTTTAAAAGGGTATATGCACGTAACCCTTTTAAAATCTGCCCCACTGTGTGTGTCTGATACTGGCTGGCAGTGTAGTTTTCACATTACTTGGTAACTTGTTCATGAGCTGATTCGTTGGCAAAAACTTTAATACCAGGCTAGGAATCCAAAATATAATTATGAGACATGTAACCAGGCTTGTGGGCGGATGGCTACCGATTGCATGGATGGAAGAGGGCACTCAGCTCCGTTTGCACACCTCTGGTCTAGGGTGTATTCTATGAATAAGTTATTTAGGAAAAATGTGACATTTATATTTTAGATTTTTTGGCTCTGAAGGATGAGTTTGGTGTGCTTTTGGGAACTGTTGAAACACATGCTGCAGGGAAAATGCACAAAGGAGTCAGACAGATACCTTGTGGGCTGGTTTTGAAAAAAATCCCTAGGGCTGATATTTTCCTGCAATCTGCCCCTGGGAATACCCTACTTTTTTATATCTATAATGATGGAAATGTTTCAGGAGGAAATTTGAAATACCTTCAATACCAGCATTTTCCTGGGAATGTAATAAAAATCAGAATGGAATCTTAACAATTGTTCTTCTTAATCTAGGGGGTCATTTACTAAGGATATTTCACATAGACACAGAATGGGAAAAAAGCCTTAGTAAATCAAGCCCCTAGGGTTATATAAATAATTCATGCATTCTTACCAGAGACAAAAAAAAAAGTTGCAACATAAACAGAAAATATGTTGGTAAAAATTTTTAAATCTGTGAGGAATGGATTAAAAGTAGTACTAATTTAAAAAGACGATATGAAACCAGCAAGGGGTGGGAAAATCTATTTTTATGTTGGTAAGAAATATGAAATTGTATAGCATGACTGAATTTTTTATGCCATTCAATTCTGTGTGAATGTAGCAAGTCAATTAGATAAAATTAAATTTCAGGCTTGATTGATTTTTTTTAAATATTCAGTGTAAGTACTACAGTTGCTGCGAATTGCATTCTATGGGAAATATTTAAGAATGGTTGTTGAGTCAAGAAATTAAATGAAACCTACAATGTCAATATAGCCCAACCATGACTTTTGATAGAGTATTATGGCATTTCTATATTATTCAGTCCCATAAAATGCTAAACATACATAGAACACTAGACTATAAGTTAAAAAAGCACATACTAGAAACTGGCGTGTTTTGGCATTTATTGCTGGGTAGAATGGTGGGATAATGAGTAGTTTGATACCTTTGAAATTATAATCATGAAATATATAACAATACTGTGACACCAAGATGGATCATATATCATGAAATATTGGAGGATAATTCAAGTCTGCAGTTCAATCTGCTTTTCATTTCAAGTGTAAAGCCTGTGTAAGCTATAACTTATTCAGGTAGTACTCACGTGGGAAATAATGACAAATTTAGTGCAACACATGAAGCAACCCACACAAGAACCTGAAAGATTTTATGCTTTTGTTTTCCCTTGTCTCTAAAATGGAAAGTGTCTTTAAAAAAAAAAATCTTTAAATCTATGTAAGAGCATATGTTGTCTGTTAAAAATGAGATCATACTAGCTAAACACAGCAACAAAATGTTATCCCAAGTATTCCTGCTAGAGAAAAAAAAACAATAGATGATCACCAAGATTAAGTACGTCTTGTCTCGTGATCCTACCCACCCTGTTCTTGATTCTGTGCACAGAATAAGTATGATCACATTTTGGCCAAATATACTAAGAGGGCAATATTGAGAGGGTTTGTCCAGCTCACATTTGAAAGTTAGTCGGACAAAATCTGAGATGTGAATATTTTTTCCCCACTCTCCAGCTACATTTTGTCTTGGCAACTCACTTCCCACACCAAATTTAGCAAGATAAAAAGAGGTGGTGCTGGAAGCATTCCTGAGTTATGTCTAAACTTTGTCTGGTCAGTACTGATATTCAGCGCTAGCCAGATAAGTTATCTTGATAGCTCACATCAAACAACTACATAGTCTAATGCTATCCGGATAATGAGTGCCCAATACCCCTTCCTCCCACCCTCCAAGATGGAACAAATGTAGTAGCAGTGGTGCCATCTTCCTTTTGCCCTATGACAAAAATAGTAGAGCAGGTGAACCCTTACTCCAAAAGATAAAGGTTTAGTGGGCATGCAGGATCCCTGCTCCCTTCCCCTCAGCAAATAACAAGTAGAAATCTAGCCCCAACACCTCCCCATCCTCATCCCCCATCAAAAAAACATGTGGATCAAATTTCCATCCCCTCCATCTGCCCTCCATCCCAACATCTTCCAGAATCCCCAAAAGGGTCCATGAAGCAGAGTGCTTTTCTGCATAATAAATGCTGGTTTATCTGACAGTTCTTTAACAGAGTGGATGCCTAATCTTTGATCAGTGGTACCTCATTCTGGGAGTTAGCTGCTTAAATTGATCCCTCTGAAAATTGACAGGGTTCAGTGCCAAATTTAGTGTCCCCCCCCCACCTTTTATTTTTTTTTTACTAGGTCCCATAAGTTTGCTTCTAGAAAGTGGTTGTGACCTAGGGAAGAGTCAGGTCAGGGGAAGTAATTTAAGTTTGGACTTATCCGGCTAAATGATACTGTTTGAATATTCAGCCTTCCACCATGCTTGGCTGGCTAAATAGTTATCCAGCTAAGTGGTGGGTGGGACGAGGATGTTCTGAGTCATTGCTACTTATTTGGCTGCCTAAGTTGGACTTGCTATTGAGCAGGTCTAAAGTTAGCCAGATAAACTTATTTCACTAAATTTTAAATAGCTGAGTATATTCAGCGGTGTGGCCATGCCTCTTCATATCACATCTAAGTTAGAACTAGATTCATCATTTTTCTAGAACAGCACCTGTGATAAGAAAAGAGGTATGGTTAGGATAATTTTCCAGATACTGCAAGATGTGTTAAATTTATTGCACCTGTGATATTTTCACATTGTGAACAGTGCTGAGGGAGGGAGAGACTCTCTTTATAAGGCTGCTATGTAAGTAAAATAAACTATTTATACCACTGTAAGAGGGGCAACAGGTAACTCGGGGTGAGGTTTTCGTGGTGACCTAGGTTTTTGGGGGCAGTTTTAAATGCACAGGCAGAGGTACGAACAGCACAGTAGACATCAGTGAAGATTTTATGTGATTTGGAGTGATGACAGGTATGCAAAGATGAGATTTGTACATTGTACTTTCGACCTAGCTTGATAGCAGCTAGGTAGAATGTGCATCAAACTAGGTCAAAAGTACATTGTACAAATCTCACCTTTGTGAACCTTTCATCACATCACATCTTCACAGATGTCTAATGTGCTGTTCGTACCTCTGACTGTGCATGTGAAACTGCCCCCAAAACATAGGCCACCACCGAAACCTCACCCCGAGTTACTAGTTGCCCCTCTTCCAGTGGTACAAATAGTTTACTTATATGCAAGTTTTATAAAGAGTCTCTCTCTCTCTCTCTCTCTCTCTCTCTCTCTCTCTCTCTCTCTCTCTCTCTCTCTCTCTCTCTCTCTCTCTCTCTCTCTCTCTCTCTCTCTCTCTCTCTCACTGTGAAAACAGGTATAGTTATTTCTGGCATTATGCTATTGCACACAACATTAATCACCCCTCGTTTTCATAAACTCTTCCCTGTTGACTAAATTTGTATATGCATTTCATGCCATGCATTATGGCATGATCATGGACATTAGGGCTCTAACGCCCGCAATAACACATAATGCAATTTGATAAATGACTCTGTTAGTAGGTTATGTATATCTGAGCTGGATAGTAAGTGAATACCTCCTAACATTGATTTCAGTGCTAGGCAAGTTACTTGGACATTCAAATCTAGTCTCTGCAATAGCAGGCCTAGATCTGGCTGGCCAGCATACCCAATCCTCTTCCTTCTACCATCCAAATCAAAAATACTCTGTGAGGCAAACAGCCCTCATCCACCCTTCCCACTTGCCAAATGTATCCCAGATGCCAACTGCTACTCTGAACCCCTTCCCCAATCCAAAATCTGCTATAAGGCCAGACTAACTCTCCAACATTCCTCCCACCTGCCTAATCATAAATCAGCCACAGGGTCAGATGACCCCTATGTTCCCTCTCCCACCTACCCCAATTCAAAATCATCCATGAAGCAAGACTGCCTCAAAACTCTCCTTCCCCTACTCACCCAAAAGATAACCAAGGCCAGACAGGAGGACATAAACGTTTGTGCTGAACGGGCATCCAGAATTGCTCTGATAGCAATACTGATCACAAATGCATCATAAAATAGAATGTATGCATTATATAGAGAATGCTTAGTCCTCCTTACCTCATGGTTTCACCTCCTTATCAAAAACATGTATAAAACAAAGAGTAACCAGTGGTCAAATAAAATATTGAGAGGGCATGACACCTGTGAGAACTGAGTGCCAATCTCTCACTTTTAGGGTTCAGTATATAATGAAACAGATGGTATAGTAGGACCCAGGCTAGAGGTAGATGGGAATGCATACATTTCTTTTAAACTGGAACAGCGAAAGAAGCTCCTCAGTGGTACCTCCTCCCTGAACCCCAATCTCTCTCTTTCTGTATAGTGGTTCCTGGCAGTCAAAGTGCCCTTCAATCTTAATCCACACCAAGTCATATTTCAAACAAAATATTATTTCTGTAGTGAAAAGCACAGCAACTCATCCATGCGACCCAATCCCAGCAAGTTCCTTGAAGTTAGTATACAGCATAATCACTCCGACTATCGCAACAATAATCAATCACTTGCTCTCAGAAGGATTGGTCCCACATAGGCTAAAATAAGCAGTGATAAAACCAATCCTAAAAAACAAAGCTGGTAGAATTGACGATTGGGACAACTATTGTCCAATATCCAACCTATATTTCCTCTCAAAAATCATTGAAAAAGCAGTATTAAACCAACCGGAAAATACCTAGAAGACCATGATATTCTATATCCAAACCAATTTGGATTCAGAAAAAATTGCTCAACTGCAACTTTACTCATATCATTGATGGATCCTGTCTTACGCGGATTTAATGATAATGAATCATATAATCTGGTGCTAATCAATCTAACAGCAGCTTTTGACACTGTGGACCATACCCTGCTATGCCAGCACCTGAAAACTATTGGAATAGACTGCAGAGTTCATAAATGGCTCTCTTCATTCCTATCTAACAGGACATTCCAAGTAAAACTAGGAAACCATTTATCGGACACCTTTCCCATCTATACAGGTGTCCCCCAGGACTCAGCATATTGGCAACCCTATTCAACTTGTACATGCTTCCTCTGTGTAAATTGCTGACAGAACTAGGAATCACCTTCTTCTTATTCTCTGATGACATATAGTTCTACATTCCACTCAACTCATCATTTGAAAATACAGCATTGGCACTCTCAAAATACATGAAGGCAATACAGCAAAAATTCTCCTATCTTAAACTAACATTAAACTAAAAAGAAACAAAACCATCTGGTTAAGGAGAAACCCTTCAATAGTTAAACCTCCACTCTTAAATCTAGGTAATTTTCAGATTACACCCTCAGATTAAGTACTGGACTTAGGAATCCAGAAAGACGAAAATCTTACAATGAAATGGCACAAACATGAATCATTACAGGATATACAAAACTGCACATACTACATAGATTGAGACCATTTCTAACTCTTGAATACTTCTGTACGGTTCTACAATCTCTTTCTCATATATAGACTACTGTAATGTCCTACTACTCAGACTTCTAACCTGCCTATTAAAAAAAAAACTACAACTACTACAAAATGTGGCTGCAAGACTTTTAATAGGAACCAGGAAATTTGATCACATCACACCCTCGCTGATAGCACTACATTGGTTACCAATCCAATTCTGAATCTATTTCAATTTAATATTAAATATTTAAATTAATCCACACCAATAACTCTGGACTAACAGGCATGACACTTCAACCATACACACCACAATGAACCCTCAGGTCCCAAAACAAAGGACTATTAAGTTTAACTGTTTCAACAATCTGGAGCAAACACCTGATGCAAATAAGAGACTGCATATTTTCCATAGCAGGTTCTAAACTGTGGAACTTATTACCGGAGACAATATGACTGATCCCAGAAAGAAAGATATTTAAATGTGAACTAAAAGTTGGCTATTTAAAAATGCCTATAATCTAATTTAAATCTATTAGAAAGCAGAGTCAACAATATCAAGAACAAGACAATATTACATAATGAGAAAACAAAGTATCTCATGACAACTCCCTGCAATTATGTAAATTAATAAACATAATCACCATTCTATTAGCCAAATGTATAATTTCTTCAGTTAAGATATATAAGAACATCCCTGTAAATTCACATGACCCCCTTTTCTTTTATACCAATGTTTATGTCAAACCAAAATCTGTGTTATTCCAAAGTATGTGTTATACCAAAGTATGTATTGACCTAAAATATGAATGGTACGTTTGTAAATCATTGTGATCTTCACTTGGAATGATGGTATATAAAACAGTTAAATAAATAAATAAATAAATAAATACATACATACATACATACATACATACATACATAAATAGAACAATGATTATTTCATTAATCAGAGCTCATAGGCCTTCACAGCCAAGATAAATCTTCAAAACTCATTGGCAATATTATCAATAGTAATACCACATGTCAAAGAAATTTTTCCAATCCTTCCCAAAGTTCTACATTACTCTTCCTACTAGAAATATGCTGCTCACATTTCTATTACCCTCATGCATCCTGAATTCAAAACATTCCACCCTATAATCAAAAGAATACTTCAAATTCCTCTTTACACAACCCTCTGAATGAAACCAGTACTCACTAGAGATGTGCATTGGGGTTTTTTGGGGGTTTTTTTTTATCGGTTTGGGCTTCGTTTTCGGGCTCCCACGGGAAATTTCATTTTTTCTGCGGTTATTTTTTTTTTTTGTGGTGCCCGATTTTTGTGTTAATGCGCACTAACCATAGCATGCACTAGCATTTTAAAGTTAGTGTGCGCTAACCATAGTTACTAACACTATCTACGAAGTTTTCTGAAATTTTTGGAAAAATTCAGTTAGTTTTTCAGTGCCCCTGAGCCATGATGATTTAGACAATTGCATTGAAATTTTCTAATTCATGAAAAAATGAATGCACCTGCCTAGTACTCACAACATGAGCCAACAGAGTACCACCTTTTCTTAAGCCTAGTATCTCTATCCCCTATGCAGTGTTCCTGGACTTCGCCTTTCATCCCTAGTACACTCCTCCTTGTAAGTTGCTTTCTTCATTCCCATATCTTCATTCCTTCTGGAAGGGGCCATACTCCTCCTGTGGACAAAACCCAGATGAGTTCCCGGTGAATCTTCATGAGAAGAATTCTTCTTCTGCCTTGGACCTTTTCTTTGGGAGGTAAGCTCCTGTAGTACCCACTCCCAAAGGAGGAGTCTTCAGGCTCACCAGCCTTTGGTGGCTGCTCTTACCAATTCTAGTCCATAGTAGAGTCTCCTCTGGAAATCCTCCCACTAAAACTTGAACCCAGATTATTAACATATTAATATAAAGGATCTTCATTCCAACCCTCTTAAAGAAACCAAAGCTACTAGAACCCAACATTAACTTTAACTGCAACAGTCCCATTGAACAACATTCAAAGGGAGTTGCTACCATGCCTTATTCCATCTAGTGGCAGTTCTTTTGTACTGCACATATAACATTTTCTCTACTTGTCCATAAAGACATCTTTAGGCTCCCCCACCCAAATTTTCTTTCAGTGCATGCTCCAAGATGTGGACCCAATTTTGGGGGCCCCACCACAGAAGCCTGGTTATTTACCTTTTCAAACTGGTCTAGGATTATTGAATACATAATGAAAATAACTGGTAGCAGGTTTAAAACACACTTAATAAAGTGTTTTTTCTTCAGTATAATTAACCTGTGGAATTTGTTGCCAAGAGATCTGTCAAGGTTAACAATATAGCAAATTTTGGACAAATTTCCAGAGGATAAATCCATTAACAATTATTAGCCAGGTACACTTAGGAATTTACTGTGTCTTCTGGGAGTAAACAAAAGATGGACTTGCCAGGTTCTTGTAGCCTGGATGACCTCTGTTGGAAACAGGATGCTGGGCTTGATGGACCCTTGGTCTGATCCAGCATGGCAATTTCTTATGTTCTTATGGACTTTCACTTTGACCTAGATTGGCCACTGTTGAAGACTGAATGCTTAGTTTGATGGACCATTGGCCTGACCCAAAATGGCATGTCTTATATTTTAAAGTTATCATAGCCATAGATGGTTAGTTCCTACATTGGGGCATTAGTGATTGGCAAATAGCTTTTCTTTTGTTTCTATATTTTCAATTTGCATATTTTTATAATGAGAATATCATGAAACAGAAAAGGATACAGCATAGACTATAAATAAAGAAGAAGAAATAAACATACAAATGGCTTTTCTGTGGAATAAATGTTTTATTATACTTTAATACTTCTATCTCACTGTGCTATATGGCAACTTTATTCCTGCTTTATTTTTTGGGACTCAATTGATTCCTCATGGAGTAAGACTTATGAATAAAGAAACTGGAAAATTACTTAGCAGAAATGGACAAAGTTCAAACTGTGGTCATTAGTCATGGATGACAAAGAAAAGAGCCTTCTGGATTTTAACAAAAAAACACAAACTTACATATAAATGCTGTATAGACTATAAATTATGTAATAGTCTCACTTTCCTCAAGACTGACCTTGTCCCTCTGTTTTAGGTTAGAAATCCAGACTTACTGACTGCATGTTTCCTTATAGAACTCTGAAGCCTTTGCTGACATTTTCTGCACATTTTCCAAACAGATTTTCACACCAAAATACTTTATTCAAACCAGCTTCAATATTAATTCTAAAAAACAGTTGGTTATTGAAAGTGCTTTAGTGTCTATATGGAACTGAGAACACTATATTTTAACTATCACTATACCTGTCAGAACGTTTTTGGATCAATCTAGGCAAGAATTTTAGGATACACGTGAAATTTTACATACATGAAAAATCAAATTGGCTAAATCTAAGTTTATGCATGCATTATACAACCATTTCTGTCTAGGTCAGGTTCTTAGAATTTAAGTAAACTTCATTCTTAATTGGGTATTCTACTAGCACATAGCAGAACCATATTAGTCATTTCAAATGAGGATATAAGTCCCTGATAGTTAATCTTTGAATCTGGAATTAAACTCCTTAGGACAAAGATGTTGCACTGGAGGTGGACCCTTGGCCTGGTGCAGGATTAGTACGGCCCTCTGCTCGGACCCAGAGAGCGCTTGCCACCAGGAGGCGGAGCACATGAGGAGACAGAGGCTAGCTGGAGCTTCGCCAATAACAGTCCGGGGTTTCTGTAGGTTGGGCCCTTGGGTACCCAGACTGACTGGACTTAGGTGGGCCTCAGGTGGTCTCCCAGAGAGGTAGAGAAGGGCTGTGCCCACCACAAGCAAGGGTGCGTGGCTGATGCAGAAAGGATAGACCAGACCCGAACTGGAAACTCTGGAGACCTCAGGGAGGTAACAGTTCAGGAAGGGCCTCCAGGCGAGACAGGCAACGCCTGTGGGTCTGGTCGGATGAAGGCCACGGATGGATTCCAAGCAGGATGGTCTGGTAGTCACGGAAGGCCAGAAGAGAGTGTCCGAGTGAAGCGCAAGCTCAAAGCCAGAGAAACAGTCCAGAAATGGTCAGCCAAAGCAGGGGTCAATACCAGGGTCAGTCCAAGCATAGTCAAGGCAAGAGAGGGTGAGTTCCAGGTAGCAGACAAAGAGAGTAGTCAGGCAGGCAGTAGTCAGTTCCAGGCAGCAGATGACGAGAGTGGTCAGGCAGGCAGAGGTCAGTTCTAGGCAGCAGACGAAGAGAGTAGTCAGGCAGGCAGAGGTCAGTACCAGAGATCAGTCCGAGAAGGTACTACCTGAGTAAGGACACAGGAAGGAACACACGGAGATGCTGGAACAAGGAGACGCTGGAACAAGGAGACACTGGAACAAGGAAATGCTGGAACATGGAGTAGGCAAACTAGTACACCGAGATGTCAACCCGATCGCCAAGGCAAGATCCTGCAGACAGGGCCTTGCTATTTATAGGAAGTTCATGTGACATCACCGGGCAGTGGCCAAGCCAGGTTTCCCGCACTGGTCCCTTTAAAGGGAGTGACGTTGGCCGCACACACGCCTAGGGGCAGGGCCGAGGCGGCCGAAGATGTGAAGCCCCGATGGGAGCTGCGCTGTGAAGCCTGCGGCGTGGAGGAAGCCGGAGAGGACCGTGGTGAGCGTTGGGGATGCCGGGAGCTGGCAGCCACGGCAAGACCAGAGCTAGTGGAGAGCAGCGCGAGGTGAACAGGTGCAGCCGGGATGCGCAACAGATGTTTGCATTAGGGATATGCATTGATTTGAAATGAATAGGTAAAATGCAACAATTGATACCATTTTCATTTGTGGCTCCCCAAAACAAATGGAGGGTACCATATAAAAACAACATTAGTTTTTTCATAGATATTTCCCATTCAAGTTTATGGCTCATGAAAGAAAATGTTAAAAAAGCTCTTGAAAAGAAGAAGAAAGAATAATTTTTACTAAGGGCTTTTTTAAATCTTCACTTACACTGCTGCAGTACTCTCATTGTGAGAGAGAGACAGAGGCATTACATTATGTGATGTCTTATCTCTTTTCCCCACCTTCCTTCCCCAGATGTTCTATCTTTCTTTTTTCACTCTCAACATCATGGTCACTAGCAACATGGGGAGCAGGGCCTGGTATGCTAGCTTGAAAAACATATAATCCACCCACCCAGGCTTAGCTAAAGCTGTGGTACTGTCATGAAGTTGGGGAACCAACTGAATGGGGATCCCCGCAGGAGTTGGATCACACTCTAGGGCAAAGCTAGACAGGATCTTCCACCTGGCCATCCACCTTCCCCACAGGTTGAGTCCTAGGTTCTGGTGACCAGCAGTTCTTAGGCTATACTGGAGATAAACTGGGGCCGAAACCAGAGGCACAGGTTAGTACTGAAGGCAGGCAGGAGTTGGAGACAGATGAGGGCTGGAATAAGAGGCAAAGTCTGCTCTGGGCAACAGGGAGGATTAGACAGGATGATACAAGAACAGGTCAAGAACAAGACAGACATGACAAGGAATACAGAAGACCAAGGCAGAGCAAGGCAGTACAGAACAGCCTAAAGATTACAGGGCAAAGCAAGGGAATATCAAGAGGACCTGAAGGCAGGATATGGTAAGAACTAGAAGGCCCAAGGGCCACAGAGCAAGGCAAGGCTGAGTTTGAAGGTCCAAAGGCCACAAGGAAAAAAGATCTAAGGACCATGAGGCAAGAACGCACAATGGCAGCACAGTAATTCAGAGCAAGGCTAGAAGGCCTGAAGGCCAGACGACAAGAACAGAAGTCTAAGGATACCCCATGGCAAGGAAAATAGCAGGACAGGAGACTCAATGTTAAGACACTTGGTTGTGAGAAAGGCAGAGCTAAATAGGGCTGGCCCTGCTGAGTCATTGACCTATTGGGAAGGTGGCCAGAGTGAGAGCAAGGGTAGTTCCATGAGGATCTCTGTTGGTGGAAAGCTTCATAGCAGGCAGAACCTTTACAACCCCCCTTTTAAGACTCCCTGCTTCCAGGTCCCTCTGGGCAGGAGTATCTTGGACATCAGAAATGTAGCAAGGGAGAAAACAGGTACCAGGATCCATAGCAGAAGGGATCTTAATGGAAGTCTTAGAACATATTCTAAGAATAGCCAGGACTGGGTTAACCGACTTGAAGTTTTCTGGAAGTGAAGCTGCAGAGTCAGAGTTCTTTAGGAGTGAAGTCTCAGGGTCAGAGTTATCCTGGAGTAAAGTTGCAGGGTCAAAGTTCTTCTGGAGCATAGTTGCAGTGTCAGAGTTCTCTGGGAGTGAATTTGCAGTTCCAGAATTCTCATGGGGCTGAAATGCTGGAGCAGAGTCTCTCTGTAGCTGAAGTGTTTGGCCAAAGTCTCTCTGGGGCTAAAGTGCTGGACCAGAATCTCTCTGGAATTGAAGTGATGGGCCAGAGTCCCTCTGAGGCTGAAGTGCTGAGTCAGAGTCTCTCTGGGGCTGAATCAGTGGACTGGAGTCCTTCTGAAACAGAGTTGGTGGACAGAAGTCCATCTGGAGCAGAGTCACTGGATTGGAGTCCCTCTGAAGTGGTATCACTGGACCGGGGCCTGCCTGGTGCATAATTGCAGGATTGGACTCCTCTTGGAGTGGTGTGACAGGGCCGGCTCCTTCTGGAGTTGCATGGCTGAGCCAGGCTCTTCCTAGAATGGCATGGTTGGACCAGGCTCCTTTAGATCAGAGGTACTGCAGAAACTAGGTTCTCTGGCTGTGAAGATGCTAAGAATGTGGCACAGTCCCTCAGTTATGGAGAGAAGCAGACACTTTCTTAAGAAATCAAGATCCTGGTATCCACAGACACCGGCTGAAGAAGGGATCCAGAGACTGCTAGGAAAGTTTGGGCTGACATTCCCAGAGGGGTTTATGAGAAAGCTCTGGCTGGAACCTAGAGTTGCAATCACATCCTGTACTGAATTTCTGGACTGTACTGTTGTGGCCACTTGGATCTGAGTTTTTGCATGTGCAATAACCACAGGAAGGGTTGGGACAGGTTCTGGGTAAAAAATATATATGGCTAAATTAAAAAAAAAGATCAGGGAGTGCACAAATAAATTCCCATCCCGGATCAAAAATAAATCCCAATGAATTTTTTTTAAAGATTCCACCCCTTATAATTGTAACATATGCAAATAACTTGTAGTTTTACATGGAGACATGCATTTTAGAAAGAATGAGCATATTCAACACTGAGAAAACTTGTGCATTTACTTTCAATCACAATTTTAATAATTTTTTCTTTTAAATGTTATTATGCTTGTTCTTTTGTAAACTACCCCAAACATCAGAGGGCATGATCAATAAATCCTTAAAAATAAATAAATAAATAGTATGATAAATAAATAAATAAATAAATCGACCATTTGCTGCCACTTCCGCCTTTTTGCCTAGACCCTCCACACCTCATAACCAAAAGCTGCAGAAAAAAGAAATAAAAGCCAGCCCTGGATACCACAAGGAACTCTCTCACTCTGTGCCTTACCATGCCAGGATGTTCCCATTTAGAAGAACTGCTATCTACTGCAGCACCTTCTATGACCCCTTCACTATGCTGGATCAACTATAATCTGGGCCTTCTGGCTCTGCCCCCCTGCAGACATCATCTGTGTAGGTGAATGTAGAGTTAGCCTCTAATGCTGGAGATATGCACTCTGTCAGGTACATAAGGAAACATACAAAGGAGTTCCTTTTTATGCACCTTTGTGCATGATGAGTGATGAGGAATGACCTAACTGTTCACCTTCTGATTCAGCCTCGCTTGTATTGGAGGCCTACTCCAACACAAGCAAGGCTGAATCAGAAGGTGAACAGAGCAGGTAATCAAACATCACAAAGCTTTAAAACCCTAATGGCATAGAATGTGGTCTATCACAAACAGCACAAAGATTTCAAACTCCCCATTTTTTGGAGTGTGGTCTATCACAAACAGTACAAAGGTATCAACATTCGCAAGGCATGGAGTGCAGTCCCAATGTGTGGAGTGTGCTCCATTACAAAAGTATCTAAACTGCCAATGCATGGAGTACTCTGAACTACAATCAGCACAAAGATCTAAAAAATCTTAGGCATGCAGAGAGGTCCATCATAAACAGCACAAAATGTCAAAACAGCAAATTTATGGAATGCAATTAATTGTAAATAGAACAAAGGTATTGCAGACAGCACAAATGCCTATACAGGCCCTTACAACAACATAAAAAGAGATGAGGTGTGAGCAGAAACTTGTATTCTTTTCTTTTTAATTTTCTTTTTCAGAAAGCAAAATGTCCCATTATAACCAACAAATAAACAAACATGTTGGGAGAAATAAGGTGGGGCTGAAAACAGTAAAAAAAAAAAAAAAAAAAGAACCACAAAAGATGTGAGGTGGGAAGAGAAGCTTGTATATCTTTCTTTTTCACTTTCTTTTTCTAGGGATAAAACATCTCATTATGATAAACCAGCAAACAAACAAGATGGGAAAACTAGGCTGAGAGCCAAACAGCAAAGAAAATGGAGGCACTAGAACTCTTATGCTGGTACATAAACTGCATGACCGCTAAGGTGATACATTAGGGGCAATACAAGTAGACAGAGCAGTAGCAGTTAAAGTGGTATATCAGGAGCATGGCAGGTAGGCAGAACAGTAGCAGCAAGACCCCAAAAGTGGAATATCAAGGGAAAGGCAGGTAGGCAGAGCAGTGACAGAAAGATCCCTAAAATGGTATATCAGGGGCAAGGCAAGTGGGCAGGGTAGTAAGATTCCTATGGTAGTACATCTAGTGTCTGGCAATTAGGCAGAGCAATAGCAGTAAAACCCCTAAGTTGGTACAATCTGGGCATGGCAGGCAGGCATGTGGCAGCCAGACTCCTAAGAAGGTAACTCAAGGGCAAGGCAGATAGGCAGAGCAGTAGCAACATGACTCCTAAGATAGTATATCTGGCAGATAGGCAGAATGGTTGCTGCAATACCCCTAAGGTGGTAAATTTGAGACATGGCAGGTAGGCAGAGCAGTAGGAGTAAAACTCCTAAGGTGAAAACACCACTCAGGGAAACACTAGTATACAACAATATCAATTCAAAAAAAGGGCTAGTGATATAAAGAATTTACGAACTTCTGCTTTTTCGAAAACTATTTAATAAACTAACATTTTTTATATAAGAGAGGCATTAGAATTATACGAAAAAGCATTTCGCATCAAATCATTAATGTAAGTCATATTTTACTGAAACATTTTTTTTCTTAGCACTTACTGTTTTCACTGTTTTTACATGCAGTCCCCTCTTATATTCCATGAGGCCTTATGGACATTGCTAAAACGTGGCTAGGCGTTGCCTTAATCAACCACCCAAAGGGTTTGTGCTGTTATCCAATCTGAATGGTTCACAATATTCAATCTCCACCGATCACATTTTTGTTTTTTGTTTTTAAATGTGAAATCATCATAAACAAGCTCGTTGGGATTGGCTCTTAATGCTACAAAATGTCTACCGACCAATCACAATCGTCTTTTGATCAAATTTCACCAATCTAAATGCTTGGTATATTCAATTCTTACCAATCACTATTCTCCCCAGTGACTTTAATGGGGTTTCTGTATAATGTTATATAAATGGACATGTATGTTATAAAATATATTTTCATTATTTATATTAGACTATTCCATTCAATTTTGCTATTTAAGCCAAACAGTTCTTCTGCTTTTAGTCTGAAGATCCATCTCTGCTCCATTAAATCTATCCTATTCTCTATTTCCATGTCTTAAATTTGGTGTGTATCGCAAACCATCGTAAATCTTCTACTGAATGTCCCTGCAGTAAGCAATGTTATAGAATAGGTGCAGTTTCTAAGGCATTTCATACACAACGTTTGTGCTCCCCAAGATGTACTTTTTTAGTTTTTTCGACTTATATCCTCTGACAGGGCCTCTGAATTATAAAACAACATAAGTGGACGCGCATGTTGCAAAAAGATGTAACTTATAAGTACATTTTGTCCCTGGACATGCAATGCCTGATTGCACACCTCACAGTGCCCACATTTGTAATGCCCCTTAATTTTATGGCCACCCACAAAGGAAACATCCTCTGGTCTTGGTTCATGTAGTGTTGCAGAGCATAGTGTTTCTTTCAAGTTCTTGTACTGCAAAAACACCATTCTGAATTCAATATCTACTAAACCTGGTATTGTCCGAATTATATGCCAGTGTGAACGAATGCTTCTGACAATTTTCTTAGAAATAAGGGAATATCTTGTCACACACGTTGCCACCTATGAATTATCATGCAGAAAAGTGTTTAATGTCCATGTTCTTTCTAAGTAATGCTGTCTCTATATTTCCCGTTGTCATTTTATAAATCATCAGAGCCAAAAATGAGATTTTCTGAAAATGGAATTGCATCGTGAATTGATTCTTTTCATCACAAATATTGATCCATTTGACAAACTTCTTCAGCTCTTCCTCATTGCCACACCATATCATGAAAATACCATCTATGTAACAATTGTAGAAAAAAACTCTTGTGAAAAATGGAGAATTGCTGCCTTAAGCTACCTTCTATTCCTACCGCACTGCATCCAAAAGAGCCTCTAATTTTTGGGGAGGACTGAATTTTTTATCACTGCTACTATGCTGGACTGCCCTTGTACCTCTTGCTATACCTTTGCCAGTGTCCTCTCCTCTCCCTTTTCCTGACATGATGGAATTTGTTCAAGTGCCTTGAATATTGGGAGTTTGGATATTTCAAATGAATTTTAGTGATCCTGTTACTGTATCCCCACTCACATTACCACTCACTGTCATGTGAGTGCTGGAATGGTCTGTGGGATCAGCACACACAGACACACATACTCACACAGACATATATATATATATATATATTAGAGATGTGAATCGGAACCGGAATTTTTGTCGTGCAGTCCGATCGGGTTCTTTTTATCAGCTGCGCCCAAGCCGATAAACAAAAATCCCACACCCACCCTTTAAAACATATCCCTTAGCTTCCCCCACCCTCCCGACCCTCCCCCCAAAACTTTTTAAAATTACTTGGTGGTCCAGTGGGGGTCCCGGTAGCGATCTCCCGCTCTCGGGCCGACGGCTGCCACTAATAAAAATGGCACCGATGGCCCTTTGCCCTTACCATGTGACAGGGTATCCGTGCCATTGGCCTGCCCCTGTCACATGGTAAGAGTAGTGGACTGCTGGCACCATCTTTAAAAATGGCACGGGCCATCCAGTGCTCCTACCATGTGACAGGTAGTGGCAGCCGACGGCCCGAGAGCGGGAGATCGCTCACGGGACCCCCACTGGACCACCAGGTAATTTTAAAAGGTTTTGTGGGGGTCAGGAGGGTGGGGGAAGCTAAGGGATATGTTTTAAAGGGTCGGGGTGGGTTTAGGGGTTGCTGTTTTTCCCGCCCTCCCCCAAAATGATAAGAGATCCCCACGAACAATTTCTTGGGGTTTTCCTATCAGTTTTGGGGAGCCCCCGATTTCTGACGACATTGAAAATATCGTACGATATTTTCAATGTAATCCATAGAAGTTAGTTTATTAACTCCTATTGTTATCTCCTTGGACAAGTCCAGAAAAGCTTATTCAGCCTCAAACATGTATGTTTTTTTTATTCATCTTAGATCTGGAATATCGTACGATATTATCAATCGTCAGAAAAATGATTCACATCCCTAATATATATATATATATATATATATATATATATATATATATATATATATATATATATATATATATATATATAGTGTTTGTGTGCTGGGCCCTATGAATTAGTGTTGACTGAATACACACACAAATTCCTTTTAAACTCTAACAGCACAGAAAAGTCTGGTAGCCCAATAAGACTCATTAGTGTCTGAATGTGCACTGTTCACCTTACTGGTATCCAGACAGAGACAAAAATTACTATTATTACTGCCTCCATAGCCTCCATCCTAGCCCCTCCTCCACTGCAGAGAAAAATTAAGATGAGCAGCAATGCACTTCCTCTCTTCTGGCACAGCGAGACTGAGACCACTGCAGCACAGAAAAATTATGAAGCAGTCAAAAAAAGTGTCAAATGCAAAGCATTCAAAACTTTTTTTTAACTCTGAGAGAGCTTCTAATCTTATATCCTTTTCAACCAGGAGATAGAGAGGTAATACACGGAACTTCTTGTGCCTACTCAGTTTACTGTGGGAGGTTGTTGGCATCATTTGATGCAGATAGCAGCTATAGGCTAGCTTAGAAAATGCTTCTTTGTGATTTGTCTTCTGTGTGATTTGCTTGTCAACTTGTCCTGACATGGTTCTAATAAGGTAGTAAGGCCACATAGGCAAGAACTGGTTGCTAAAGATACCTGCTTTTTTTCTCAGCAGTACTCAGCCATAGATTTCAATGGGCCACAGAAATGAATGGGAAACATACACAAACGAGACAAATATTATTTATTTCATTTGTGGGATTCCTCCATTTGTTTTAGGGGGCAACAAATGAAACATGGACTCATTCATTCTGATTTATTCATTCATTTCAAACAAATGCATGTCCCTATAATACATATATATGCCAATTTTATGCATTGAAACCTTTTGAAATGTAACCCCAGAAAGCATTTAGGACTTGATTCATTACTTGCCTTTTTGGCTTCTAGAGAGTCATTAACTCTGGATATTTGGGTTTTGATGAATAGCTGCTGTTATAAAATGGGATACTTAAGAAATATTCAGGGTGGTTAGAAAGATTTGGTTACTGCTCCTAAAATACATCTGGCATGCACAGAAGGAGGATCCATAGAAGTTAGTTTATTAACTCCTATTGTTATCTCCTTGGACAAGTCCAGAAAAGCTTATTCAGCCTCAAACATGTATGTTTTTTTTATTCATCTTAGATCTGGAATAGCATACTGGCAGATATAGTAACAACCAAAACCAAAATTTAAACATTTGTTACAGTGGCTTTGAACCCTCACTAAACTTTTCTATTATGACAGCTTTATAGGGATTATAGAAATTTTGAATCCTCCCTATCTTTGGACCATCCCTTTTTTGGGATTGGTCTTGCTCTTTAAATAGAGGGCTTAACATGCTCAAAGGAGGATCATTTTTTGGAGGAGTGAGAATGTGGAAGCTGAGGAAGGTTTTTGAAGGCGGAGTTCCTGGTAGGTCTCATGGCTCACCATTGAAGATATGTTGTGAATAGAATGGGATTTTTTTGTGACCTTGACCAGTTCCTAACAGGAAGGCCAGTACACTCTTGCTTGAAGGGCTGGATTCACTGTTAACTCACCCCTTCAACCTGTTAATAGTGGGAACAGATATTATTAGCTTAGAAGACGTTTTGGTGCCTAGCTTTGAAGTAAGGAAGGGTGTTTTTTCCATTTTTGTCTCTTACCTATGACCATGGCATAGAAGAATTTTTCCACCATTCATAGGGAGAGTAATTGGACACTGATTCATATCAAAGAAGAAGAGTTAATAGGACGAGCACTATGGATAAATAAACTTGAGCCCTAGGAGTTGTTATTCTTCTTTTATTGTTAATGATTTTTTTTATATTTTGGCATGGGTTCTGTTTTTTTAAGTTGAAGTAAAACAATTTTGATGAACTCAATCACTGGGCTGCTGGCTGTGTTTTTCCACAGGCTTCAACTCATTGAGACCTTTTCCCTATATGAGTACCTTCTGAACTGAGATGAGAAAGATGTTTGAGAGTGAATTACAGTTTTGTGAATCCCAATCAGAGCACCTAGGGTTTGGAGGTTAAACCTTCTCTCTGCCAGTGGAATCCCAGCACCCATGTGTAGACGTATGATGAGTGAAAGAAAGATTAGAGGTCTTGGATGGGGAAGTTTGTTGTAGCCTCTGCATTAGGACCAGGGAACCAAAGTAGGGGTTACAGATGTTTCCTGAACAGGGACCTGGTAGTACATATATGATGGAAGAAGATAAAGATGATAGTGAGGAAGAATTGTCTATTTTTCAACAGCTTGCCTTTTTGTATGTTTGCTTTACCTGAAATTGAAGCAGAAAATTAAGCTGTAACAGATTCCATTTTGGGTCACTCCGTTGGATTCTCTTGCAGTACTGTCAGCATCAGCAGAATACTATCAGCTATCATTTTTTCCCTACCTTTGTCTGCCACCCCTTCATGGCCTTCACAGTATGGACTCTTTGGACACAGGCCATAGCTTCAGAGGTTGGCAGCAGAGAGCAGTATCTCTCCCCACCAAAGGAAAGTCTACAAAAACAACAGTCACTTAGGGCATTGCAGGTTCAATTGAAGTCACATCCACAGATGCTTTGGCATATTGGTCTGGACACCCAGCATTTCCTTTTCTACCCACAACCAATGTGTCTAATACATGGGTATTCTCAATGGCATGGGACATTGTGAGTCTATATCATTCATATCTGGTACTAGACTTGGGGGAAAAGATACAGAGAAGAGCAACAAAAATGATGAAGGGGTTGGAAAAGCTTCCTTATGGAGGAAGGCCAAACAGATTAGGGTCCTTTAGCTTGGAAAAGAGATGACTGAGAGGAGATATGATTAAGATTCATAAAATCATGAGTAGAATGGAATGGGTAAATATGAAATGGCTATTTATTCTCTCAAATCACATAGGGATGAGAGAGCACTCCATGAAGCGAGCAACTGGAATATTTAAAGCAAATTGTAGGAAGTATGTTTCACTCAGCTCACAATCAAGCTATGGAATCTGTTGCCAGAAGTTGTGGTCAAGAGAAATGAACATAGTGAGGTTCAAAATAAGGCTGGTCAAGTTCCAGAAGGCCTAGCTCATAAATTGTTATTAGCCAGCAGATATGGGAAAGCCAGCACTTATCGTATTCCTGGGAGTGAAATACAAGAAACAGATCAACTATTAGGGATCTGCTGAGTGCTTGTGACCCAGACTGGCCTCTTGAAGACAGGATGCTGGGCTGCATGGACCTTTGTCTGATGCAGCATCGCACTTCCTATGTTCTTATGATCATTAAGATAAGCCTCCTTCTGCTTGGTTTCCTCTAATTTCCCTGAGAGTGATAAGAGAAATGAGAGTCCACACTTTTTTTTCTCAGTGCCTTTCTTGTTTGTTGCCACTGTTGCTGCTGCTAGTCTGCCTTCTCCTCCTTTCCTGCCTCTCTCTTGGTGGTATTAAGGTGTCTTGGCCTCAATAACAAAAACATTGAAAAGGAAGACCTTCTCTTCCCCTGCCTCTCTCTGGTTGTCTTGGGCCTTTTTTCCACTATTGTTGCTGCTATTGACTGGCCTGCTCCTCTTGCTCTTTTAATTACACAAGGATGTTTTGGCCACAAGAACAAAAACAAAAAGAAAAAAAAAAGAAAAATGTTGTCCTACCCAGTCCCTCTGTGGAGGCCTTGGGATATTGGTGTCACTGTGCTGCTGCTGCTGCAGCTGTCTGGCCTGATACTCCCTCCCTGCCTTTTTCTTGTTTCAGTCCCTCGCTGTTTTGATGCCACTCTTTTTCCTGCTTCACTGAACTCTGTACTCTGGGCTTTGATGCCACATTTTATCTTACCTTTACCTCTTATTTTGTGCATTCGGGTGTTGCTGTCACTCTTCTTGCTGATTTACCCTGTCCGGTAGGCCTTGGCATGTTCAGGGCTTTTGCTGCTTCGTCCTTCTCACAGTGTCTTGGATGCTCATGCCACTGTGTTTGCACTGCTCTGTTCATGCTTCAGTTTGTGCTGCGTTGCCCCTCTAACTATGCCTTTGGGGTGTACATGTCATTGTTCATGCTGCTTTGGTCCTCTCATGGTGCCTTGGGGAGCTCATGTCATGGTTCATGTTGCTTTGCCCACCCCCCCCCCCCCCACCTTACCAGGTGGTGCTGTTGTCTCTGCTGCTGACACCTTCTTGCAAGTTTAATAAAACTTGGAAGGAAAAACCCTGAGATTTTGGACCCTCTTTACTTAGCATTTTTCCCATAGACACAAAACAGGAGAAATGACCCCCTTTGAATGGAAATGAAATCAATGGCATAACCTGTGAAGTGAAACAACATTAAATGACAAATTAAACAAATAATGGCACAAACAAAAGATTTCTTCTCTGCACACCCCTAATTAAGAAAAGTCTTAATGAAATCATAACTCTGACATTGCTCCTGCCAGTCAGAACAGTGAGTTCATAAAGTTTGAAAAAAGAAAATATTTTGGCAGAGAATACATACCTTCACTCTTCAGAGCAACAAATGCAACCTAAAAGAAAAAAAAAAAAAGTAGATTTGATCCCTCAATGCAGGCTTCTGTTCATGACCTCAGCTAGAAAGTTTAATGTCTGGCAAGGATATTAATCTATTGGCTCTGGACGGAGGGGCTCCTGCAAGCAATACAGCACAGAGACTTGCTTTCTTTGCCCATACTCAGATGGTTATTCATAGCCTCATTCTAGCCACGAGGCAGACATAACAGCACCCAGTTTGATCTCATAGCTTTCAAAGCTTGCTCAAAAAATGCAGAAAATGTTGCACTCAAAGGAAATTTCTGGTCACTATGTGCTGTGCTGTGAAACACATGCGCTTGAATGACTGCAATTCATTCTCCATCTACTGATGAGTCCAGTGCCACTTTTCTGAGCTCCAAGTGCTGAACTAGCTTTGGCTAAGCTTTTGGAAAACGAAGAGGAAAAAATAATCTTTCAGTGTCAAGCTGTCAAGTTTTGCCAATGAAAAGGTACTATTATTGGAACCACCACTGTTCCTTGCTGATTTCATGCAAACTTATTCACCCAGGTTGCAGACTTTGCTTACAAAACATCTGTATTCAATTATAGATCAGCTGGAGAGTTTTTTCAATTGTACAAAACCAAAATAAACAATGTACTTATTTCAGTACAAGAGGAACTTTGTGTAAAATGCACTAGGAAGACGAACTATTTCAGCTATCTGATGTCTACATTTTGTGAAGTTTCATAAAGTTATGTTGTGAACATAAGAACAGAAGAAATGCCAGAAGACCCCCAAAGAGTAGATCTTGTCCTTGTTGCTCACCCCCAAGAATAGGTGGTCACTTTCCCAAGTCTACCTGGCTAATAATGATTTATTTACAAGAAATTTGATTCATCAAGAAATACATTGAAACCGGAATGTTTGGATTTTTCTTCCAGGAAACTTTTTACACCACTTTTAAACCAGCTATGCCAGATGACTTGAATACACACCCTCAGGCAATAAATTGCATAGTTTTATTGTGTGTTGTGTGTTTCTCCTATTTGTTTTAAATCTGCTACCCATTAGGGAAGTGCAGAAGGAGAAATTTGATTTGATTTGGTATTCATTTCGCCGGGACCAAAATCCATTGCATTCATTTCATAGGGGGAAAACCAATTCGTTGATTAGTTTATTCATTTTCCGATTTCCCATTAAAGTCAGTGGGGAAAGTATTTGCAGCCTATTTTTGGCTGCAGAATTGGAGTTTTCTTATCAATTCTAATGAAACTTCTCGGGAGCAATCATCAGAATGAGAAAAGAGCTCCAAGGTACTTAGACTGTGGCAAAGTGGCACCAAAGTGGCATGAATAGCCTAAGGCATTTTAAAGGGACAAAGGGGTACCCGGAGTGGCAAGAGTGCTGCAGCAACAGTGTCAAAAACATACCACAGCTTCAAAAGAGAGCACCGATAACAGATATATGAACACTCGAAGGCAGCACGACAGGCAAAGTGGCAAGACAAGTGGCATCAACATCCTACAGCACAATGAAGGGGAAACATAGCAAGCAGAAAGACTAGCACTAACACACTGAGCAACCACGATAGTGGCAAGAACACCACAAGGAGTTGAGTGAGTCATCTGGTGGATGGCAGCAAGGCAGAGTGGCAGAAAGCTGATAGGGGCAAGACAGTATGGCAGAGCGGAGGTAGTCTGGTCCCTGTAGTTTTGATAGGGGCAAGACAGGCTGTCTCTGAGGAGAGTTACCTTTCCTTTGAGCAGGAAAGGGCTCCCTAGAATGGGTTCTCCCCTAGAGAGGGGTGTTTCCATTGGTGACTAGTGAGCTCTCGCTGGTCTTTTAAAATCTGGTGGACGTAGCAGATATACAAATGAGAATTTTCAAGACCGAGGCGGAGGAGGGTGCATGTGAACAGCGGTTCAACATGGGTCAGAGGGTAGATACAGGTTGGCTACACCCGGGGAGAGTTCTCTTTCCTTTGAGCAGGGAAGGGCTCCCCGGAATGGGTTGGTCCCTAGAGTGGAGCATGAGCCTTCTAAGCATGGCGACATGGAGGAGGTCTCACTGTGAACAGTGATTCAACATAGGTCAACAGGTACTAAGAGATAGGCTGCAACACTGGCGAGAGTTCCCTTTCCTTTGAGCAGGAAAGGGCTCCATGGAATGGGTTGGGCCCTAGAGTGTATATTGGAACAAATTGTTAGGATTTAAGCATATGCAAACAGATCATGACTTCATGAGCAAGATAGAGGAAGTTCTCTTCTCTGCCCTGAAACTAAAAGAAAAGTGTTTGTTTTATTTAAGGATTCATGCTGTGAAGGATTAGTATTTTGAATTGCCGGGGACTGAGGTTTCCTTTTCCAACAAGGGTTCAGCCTTTAGGACCAAAAGAAGCACTGATGTCATCTCCCGCCCAAATCTACAATATCAACCTATGTTGGCTTTGTACCCTACAGTGCCTCTGTAAACTATGGGACAGAGGATGAACTAGAGTGCAACTACCACCTTTTCTATAATACTAGAAGAAACATTAATGTTGGCACCTAAGAAAGATTTAGGAAACATAGCCCTCATATTATGAAGGTCATGAAAACTATTGAGCATATGAAATACGCAAGCTCCTAACATCTTAAGTCAGCTTTTTATGTTCGTATATTCCAAATGTGGATGGACAAGCACAGCAATCGAGGATAGAGATCAAGCCCTTTTAGGGACATAAATCCTGGATGGACAGGCATAGCATTAGAAGTCAAATCCTTGTAGAGATGTAAAGCCTGAGCGGACAGGCAAAGTATTCGAGGACAGAGGTCAAGGCCTCATAGGGGCATAAATCCTGGACAAACATGCACAGCAATCAAGGATAGAGTTCAAGACCTTTTAGGGACATAAAGCCTAGATGGACAGGCCAGCATTCGAGGATAGAAGTCAAGACCTCGTAGGGACATAAAACCTGGAAGAACAGGCAGAGCAGTCAAGGTCAAACCCTTGTAGAGACTTAAAGCCTGGACGGACAGGCATAGCATTAGAGGTCAATCCCTTTTAGGGACATAAGGCCTGGACGGACAGGCACAGCATTCGAGGACAGAGGTCAGGCCCTCGTAGGGACATAAGATCTGGAAGGACAGGTACAGCATTCGAGGATAGAGGTCAAGCCCTCATAGGGGTGTAAAGCCTGGAAGGACAGGCACAGTAATTGAGGATACAGGTCAAGCCATTTTAGGGACGTAAGGCCTGGACTGACAGGCAAAGCATTCGAGGATAGAGGTCAAGCTCTCATAGGGATGTAAATCCTGGACGGACAGGCACAGCAATCGAGGATAGAGGTCAAGCCCTTTTAGGGACATAAGGCCTGGACGGACAGGCACAGCATTAGAAGTCAAGCACTTGCAGGGACAAAAGGCCTGGATGGACAAGCAAAGCATTAGAGGTCAAGCATTGTAGGGACATAAGGCCTGGATGGACAGGCACTGCATTAGAGGTCAAGCCCTTTTAGGGACATAAGGCCTGGACGGACAGGCACAGCATTCGAGGATAGAGGTCAGGCCCTCGTAGGGACGTAAGGCCTGAAAGGACAGGCACAGTAATCGAGGATACAGGTCAAGCCATTTTAGGACATAAATCCTAGATGGACAGGCAAAGCATTCGAGGTCAAACCCTTGACATAAATCCTGGACGGACAGGCACAGCAATCAAGGATAGATATCAAGCCATTTTAGGGACATAAATCCTGGACGGACAGACACAGCATTCAAGGTCAAACCCTTGTAAAGACGTAAAGCCTGGATGGACAGGTACAGCATTAATGGTCAAACCCTCATAGGGACATAAAGACTGGACGAACAGGCACAGCATTCCAGGATACAGGTCAAGCCATCGTAGGGACATAAGGCCTGGACAGACAGGCACAGCATTAGAGGTCAAGCCCTTGTAGGGACATAAGTCCTGGACGGACAGGCACAGCATTCGAGGATAGAGGTCACGCCCTCATAGTGGCATAAAGTCTGGACGGACAGGTAAGCATTAGAGGATACAGGCAAGCCCTTGTAAGGACATAAGGCCTGGATGGACAGACCAGCATTCGAGGTCAACCCTTGTAGAGACGTAAAACCTGGATAGACAGGCACAGCATTAATGGTCAAACCCTTGTAGAGACGTAAAGCCTAGATGGACAGGCACAGCATTTGAGGATAGAGGTCAAGCTCTTGTAGGGACATAAGGCCTGGATGAACAGGCAGGCAAAGCATTCAAGGATAGAGGTCAAGCTCTTGTAGAGATGTAAGGCCTGGATGGACAGGCATAGCATTCGAGGATAGAGGTCAAGCCCTTATAGGGACTTAAGGCCTAGAAGGACAGGGGACAGCATTCAAGGTCAAGCCCTCGTAGAGACGTAAATCCTGGACGGACAGGCACAGTTAGAGGTCAGGCCCTTGTAGAGATGTATGGCCTGGATAGTGTACGGACAGGTACAGCGTTTCAGGTCAGGCCCTTGTAGGTATGTACAGCCTGCACAGTGGATGGACAGGCACAGTGTTTCAGGTCAGGTACATGTGCTGAAGTGCTTATATTATGTGGAGCATAGGAGGCAGTTGGAGCTGCTGCAAGGCTTTCAATTGCTTTTATTCATCTTCCCATTCACAGGGAAAATTTGCAAACCCAAGCAAAGGCAGGTTTACTTTCCAAAACATTAGCATTTCCATGAACTCTGGTGCCAGCCTTGAGCGGTGAGGGCTCATGATATCCCCTGTCATTAAAAATACACGTTCACTGGGCACACTGGTTGGTAGACATGACAGATATCGCTGAGCCACTTTGGCTAGGTGTGGCCAGACAGTGGACTTGTGTGCCAAATATGCCAGCGGATCTGTCGGCATGTCCTCTGTGGCCTCTGAGAGATACCGTGTCACTGACAGTTGTGCTGGTGACTCCTTTGCTTGGGTGGGCTCAGAGTCACTCATGCCAGCTGCTTTCTCTCTAGCCTGTAGCACAAAAGATGAATCTTTATGGGTAACATGCCTTTGGCGTACTGAAGTAGAGGAGGAGGAGGTACTAGCTGTCGCTGACTTAGTACTGCTCCTGCTTGGGCTAGCACAACTCTCTGAAGTGCCCGCTGGCGCCATCTTATGCTCCTACCATGTGACAGGGGCCGACCAATGGCACCGGTAGCCCCTGTCACATGGTAAGGGCAAAGGACCACGGCACCATTTTGTTTCCTGACAGCCGACGGCCCAAGCATGGGAGATCGTTCCCGGGATTCCCGCTGGACCACCACAGATTTTAAGAAAGTTTTGGGGGGTCCGGAGGGTGGGGGTGGGGTTTTGTAATAAACTATATTGTAAGGGTTGGAGTGGGTTTGGTTTTTTTGGCTGGTGCCATCTTGTGCTCCTACCATGTGACAGGGGCCGACCAATGGCACTAGTAGACACTGTGACACAGTAAGGGCAAAGTCTATCGGCGCCATTTTGAATACTGGCAGCCAATGGCACGAGTGCAGGATATGGCTCCAGGACCCTCGCTGGACCACCAGGGACTTTTGGCAAGTCTTGGGGGGGACTCCTGACTTGCCAAAAGTGGTGGGGTGGGGGGTTATAATAAACTAAATTTTAAGGGTTGGGGTGGGTTTTTCGTTTTTGAAGAAAATCGCCAAAAAAAAACCCCCCCAGACCCGTTGGAAAACGAAGTTTTCCACAGGTCGCCCAAGCTGAAACCCAAGCCGACATACAAAAACTAAACACATCTCTACTAATGATATGTTTGTATTCATGGGTGATCGCGATTCGCGATCTGTTTCGCAAACATATGAATACAATGGATAGGGATGTATATGTTGTGGATTGCCAATGCGTTGCAAACGAATGCACATCCCTTCTACCCATTGGTTTCATGGAGTGTCAGCAAACCTTAGTACTATTTGAAGGTCCTAGATGTCCTGGTTACATGTTTCCCAGCCTAGGAACATAAGAATTTCTATAATGGGTCAGACTGAGGGTCCATCAAGCCCAGTATCCTGTTTCCAACAGTGGTGAAACCAGGTTAAAAGTGTCTGAAAAGTACCCAAACATTAACTAGATCTAATGCTACTAATACCTGTAAAAAAAAGTGGCTATTCCCTAAGTCAAATTTCATTAATAGCAGTTTATGAACTTCTCCTCCAGGAACTTTTCCAAACATTTTTTAAACCCAGTTACACTAACTGCCTTAACCACTTCCTCTGGTAATGAATTCAGAGCTTAATTGTGCATTGAGTGAGAAGGAATTTTCTCTGAATTATTTTAAAAGTGCTACTTGATAACTTCATTGAGTATCTCCCAGTACTTGTATTATCTGTAAGAGTAAATAATCGATTCACACTTACCTGTTCAATTCGTTTCATGATTTTATAGATTGCTATCATATCCTAGGGATGTGCAGAGCAAAATTTTATGTTCATATTTTTTATGTCCGAAAGGGGGTCCCACTTGCGGCCAATATGGACATAAAAAAAATCCAATGAGTTGGGTATATGTACATATGTGCAAAAAAAAAAATTAAACCCCCTCACCCTCCTTAATCCCCCCCCCAGACTTACCACAACTCCCTGGTGATCGAGCGAGGAGTGAGGACGTCATTTCTGCAATCCTTGGCGAGAAGCATGTGACGTCGGTGGCACGTCGAGTGACGCGGCGTCACGTGATTCCCGGCTCGTTCGCGCCGGACGGCTCGTTCGGCCCAAAAAGAACTTTTGGCCAGCTTGGGGGGGCCTCCTGACCCCCTCAAGCTGGCCAAAAGTTCTTTTTGGGCCGAACGAGCCGTCCGGCGCGAACTTGCCGGGAATCACGTGACGTCGGCGTCACGTGATTCCCGGCTTGTTCGCGCCGAACGAGCCGTCCGGCGCGAACTTGCCGGGAATCACGTGACGTCGCGTCTGAGTGACGCCGGCGTCACTCGACGTGCCGCCGACGTCACATGCTTCTCGCCAAGGATTGCAGAAATGGCGTCCTCACTCCTCGCTCCATCACCAGGGAGTTGTGGTAAGTCGGGGGGGGGGATTAAGGAGGGTGAGGGGGTTTATATTTTTATTTTGGCTCAACAATCGCGATTTCCCACATATCGAACATATCTATGTTCGATATGTGGGAAATCCGATCGTTTATGTCGAATCAATTTTTTAAGTAAAAAAAAAATATGAGTTGCGTTTTACTAATGCGGTCAATCCGAATGCACACCCCTATCATATCCCCCCTCAGCCATCTCTTCTCCAAGCTGAACAGCCCTAATCTCTTTAGCCTTTCCTCATAGAAAAGTCTTTCTATCCCATTTATCATTTTGGTCACCCTTCTCTGTACCTTCACCAGTGCAATTATATCGTTTTTGAAATGCGACAACCAGAAATGCACACAGTACTCAAGGTGCAGGCTTACCATGGAGTGATACAGAGGCATAATGACATTCTCAGTTTTATTCACCCTTCCCTTTCTAATAATTCCTAACTTTCTGTTTTCTTTTTTGACTGCTGTAGCACACTGAGCCAATGATTTCAATGTATTGTCCACCATGATGCCTAGATCTTTTTCCTGGGTGGTAACTCCTAATATGAAACCTAACATCATATAACTACAGCATGGGTTATTTTTTCCTATATTCATCAACTTGTATTTGTCCTCGTTAAATTTCATCTGCCATTTGGTTGCCAAATCTTCCATTCTCACAAAGTTCTCCTGCAATTTATCACAATAAGCTTGTGATTTAATTACTCAGCATAATTTTCTATCATACCCCTTTCCAGATAATTTATAAATATATTAAAAAGCACTGGTCCAAGTACAGATCTCTCAGGCAATCCACTGTTTACTTTTTTCCACTGAGAAAACTTTCATTTAATCCTGTTCTCTGTATCCTGTCTTGTAATCAGTTTGAAATCCACAAAAGGATATTGTCTCCTATCCCATGACTTTTTAATTTTCTTAGAAGCCTCTCATGAGAGACTTTGGCAAACACCTTCTGAAAATCCAAATACACTATATCTACTGGCTCACCTTTATCCACATGTTTATTAACTCTTTCAAAAAATGTAGCACATTTGTAAGGCAAGACTTGCCTTGGGTAAATCCATGCTGGCTGTGTCCCATTAAAACATGTTTAATTTTATGTCCTGTGATATTGTTCTTTAGAATAGTTTCCACAATTTTTCCCAACACTGAAATCAGGCTCCTTAGTTTATAGTTTTTCGGATCGCCCCGAACCCTTTTTAAATATTGGGGTTACACTGGCCACCCTCACGTTTTCAGATACATTGGCCAATTTTAATGATAGCTTAGAAATTGCCAGTAATAGGTCTGAAATTTCATTTTGAGTTCTTTCAGAATTCACCTGGCCCAGGTGATTTGCTACTCTTCAGTTTGTCAATCTGGCTTACTACATCTTCCAAGGTCACAATTATTTGGTTCAGTTAATCTGAATCATCATCCTCAAAATCTGACTCCAGAATGGGGATGTCCTAAACATCCTAAAATATGGAGCCCACCCTTCCTAGCCTACTCTCTTGACCTCCCCTGGACTCATCAAAAATCCCTGGTGGTATGATCTGTGTGTTGTTAATGTCCCTTATTGGCTTTCATCATTTATAAGGTCATGGAAGCAAGTGTTTAAATAATGTATGCCAATAACGAACATTAACAACACAGGAATCAGACCACTATCTAGCTATCTATAGATCAACAGCCAAAGGCAATGCAGTGGTGGCACGGAGTATGGGAACATCTGATTGGTCCCAAGCAACAGCAAGCCTCGTCACTTTCTGCTCTTAGGCAGTGGGGACTCTCTAACCTCCTTACCTCTGTGGCTCCTCAGTTGGCATACAACAGGCTCTATGAGATTTACACAGAGGCTACTTTCTGGCATGACACTATGTTCTAGCAGCTGCAAGTAGATTACATATATTTGAAACTGTCCTACCTAAAAATGCTAATGTAATTCCTTCATTTTAAGTAGAGTAAAGACACATGAAAGGGCCCCAGTGTTAACTCTTGTGGGGTCATTTGTTTTACTCCATCTAAGACCAGACAAGAGTTACATGTATTCTATCTACTCTCTGGGTCTGGCACCTTCACTGCAAAAATCTGCTCATTATAGATGAACCTGACCAAGTGTTTCATATACTTTTCAAGTAGGTCTATTGTTTTGTCAGCAGTGATATATCTTCTCAGTGGAAGAGGCCAATGGTTTGTTATAGCTGCACTATGGCATAAACAAAGCTATACAACCTATTTTCACACAGAGTGAAGACATTGCTACATCACATTTAGCCAAGCTTTTCTATATCTAGTCTACTTGCCTGTGTATGGCGGTGAACACTAGCTAGATAGTACCCATCTCACAGACATGCCCATGTATCCAATAGTTAGCAAAGAGTATGCTTTCTAGAGAAGGCAACAGAGCCATTTGTGAAGCTCCACAGTAAGGATTTTCATGTTTGCCTCTTGCTGCTCTTCCTTGGGAGCAAACAATTTGCATTCATTTTTAAGGCCTAGGCCACATTGTCTTGCATATGAGAAATTTGCCTAATTGGAATGGCCAATAACATTCTTGCATGCAAAGTCATGTGGGTCCCAAATCTCTAACCTAGTTAAATGTTAAGACAAAAAACACACAATACAAAGATACAACCAGAAAGTAAAGTTTCAAAATATATGACCACTTCATTAAACAACATTTGTAGTTACAACATTCAAAGCAATTCAACACCTTTGCTAATCACATTCTGCAAGATCTCAAACAAGATCTCAAATAGCACATGACATTGTAACTGAAACAGCCAGCATATTTTGAGGATACATATACATACATTGTTACAAATGGCAGCACTATATATACAGAAAAGTGACCTGATCCTTTGGCAAAATTTTGATTACAGCAAAGAACCTAGAAAGTGGAAGGGACAACCCAATTTCTATGGTACAGCTCTAATGTTAGAAATGATGCCAGCAGAACAATATGATGGCAAGAAAAGGCCCCCATCAGTAGACCAATGTAACACCACCCTCCACAAAACCTACCCTGAGTTGAAAATGCCCCTCTGACAGTGGTAGATATATAACCATGTTTTCTCTCTCTCTTTCTCAACATTGTTTACCATCATATGCCACTTTCATCTGGTTTGTGGTCCATGACTGCTCTTATACTTCCTTTGCCTTTTCGAAAATAGTGCCCTCATGTGCACCGATGGTTTCCCACCCACTTTTGGTGCCCTAATGGTCATGCTGGCCATGCAAACAGTCCATGTTGAAAGAGTACACTCAAATGGGACAGCAAAGGGCCATGGCAGCAAAGTTCAAGAGAAGGCTCCCAACAGTCCATGTTGAAAGTGTGCACTCAAATGGGACTTCAAAGAGCCAAAGCAGCAAAGGTGACATAGCAGGCAGCAGAACCAGGACTGGAGAGTGCAGCATGGACGCAGCAGGTCCAGGAGATGAGACAGCAGTATGAAGTCAGCAGCAGGATGAAATGAGATGAGACACCAGCAGCAGGATGTGATGAGACAGCAGCAGGACCATGACTGGATACCGCAGCAAGGAGGCAGGACTATAGGTAGAACATAGAGGGGGGCATAAGAAAGAAGTAGCAGGACAACACTGATAGACAGTACACCATCCATCTCAGCAAGCTGGTACAGGAACTCTGTAGACAGGATGGGTCCAGCAGTCTTCTTCCATTGAGTCAGCACAGAAACTCTGTAGAGAAGACAGACCTGGCTTGGTTGGAACTGTCATATTTGAGTGCAATTTGAAGGGTTGTTTGGCACCAGTTGGCTTCATGGTCCTTTTCCTTCTTGGGGCTTTTGGCTGCCTGGGGGTGGCATTTGTTTAGGAGGCCTATCCTGGGCCATCCTGAGAGCTGGGGATTGCTTCTCTGAATGGACTCCTGTGAGGATGGTGATGGCATGGGTACAGGCTGTGGAAAATGCTGAATTAGTTGTATGACCACTGTGGTCAAATTATTTATTGACTGTGATTAAGCCCTGTGTAAGAGTTGCTGTTTGCTGCTACATGGCATTCATGTGGATGATCTGAACCCTCCTCAACCAGACCATCTCTGCCCATGAAGTTGAAGCTCTTGCCTCCTCTCAATGCGATCAAGTATGGCCTGCATTGTTGGATCCACTGCTGGTCCTGTAGGTAGTGGGGTTTGAGGTCACTGAGGTGCTGTCTGTGGCTCCAATGCTGGCATCACTGGGCTCATGGGATGAGCTGGCTGGTTCTCTTGTGTATCCCCAGTCACATGATGTGCTGGAGGCAGAAGGTGATTGGGATTGTTCCTCCAATGACAGGGCAGTTTCCTACTTAAAGCCAGAGAGGATTAGGCTGGCGTCAAGGGGTAACGGTGACCCAAGAGATTGAAGTAGCTGCTGCTGCTGCTGTGGCTGCTTTTCCTCCTTTTCCTCACCCCACTGCTTCTCTGCATCCATTTGAAAGGGGCTGCTGAGACCTGGAGCCATGCTGCTGGTACCTGGGGCTTTAGGGCTGGGACTGGGGGTTTCCTGGGTGAGAGCTATGGAAAGAAAGAAGATATAAGTATAAAGCTAAAAAGTGCACATGTACTGCTTTGAATACGATGTGCATTTTGCATTATTCAATGTGAGCATCCTGTGCAAAATAGTGTGGACATATGTGTAGCAGACTTCACATTTACAGGTGATGTGACTACTGGCCTTAGTTCACATCGTGTCCAGGGCCTTGTCCATCCCCTCAAACAAATCCGGTCCTAGTCATGGAATTAGTCGCTCCTCCATCGGCATCAGGACGATTGGCAAGGGAATCCTTCTCCTGTCTGATGCATGTATTTGTTCCTGCTTGTTACCTTATTCTTTAACTGTGCCTTTACATCCCTGTAGCATTGTGCTACCCACTCTCCAGTCTTCTTGATGCCGCTCTGTTGAAATTTTGCCTGGGCTATGGTGCACCATATCTGGCCCTTGGCAGACCTGGAGGTGTTTGCAGCCTAGTTTCTAAAGAGCAGGTTATAATTCTTGAAGACCCCAGCCATGAGCAGCTCATTGTAAATACATGACTGTCCTGTTGCCTGGCTACCAGAGGATCGAGATGCCACTTCCACTTCCGGAGAGGTGTCATTAACCTCATTCTTGCTCCCACTCCCTACTGCCCTCCCTTCCTCCCCTTCCTGGCCTACCCTGACAACTTCCCTCTGCCCTCTCTATCTAGCCCTACCCTGCCATTCTCCCCCGTCACACTCACTTGTCTAGCTCCTTCCAGCTCCCACCTCCTCCTATCCCTTCCCTCCTCCCTATCTTTACTCCTACTATCTCTACTCCTAATCCCCCTTCTCCTCCAATCATTCCTGCCCTCCTCCCTCTCCTCCCTGATCTCACATCTCTCCTTACTTCTCTCCCCATGCTCCATTCTTTCCTGCTCCTCAACACTTCTCTCCTTACCACTCCCCACCACTCCCCACCACTCTTCAAACACTCATCAACACTCTTCCACCACTCCTCCTCTCGCTACTCCTATCCTTGCCACTCTTCTCCTTCACACAAAAGGTCAAACAGTCAAACAAGACAAATGCAAAAAAACTTCCACACACAGATAAAGACAAGAGACAAAGGTAATGGAAAATAGATGAAAACTCTAAACAGGTCAACACATTCAGATAATCACTAGAAAAATCTCCTACTAAACTCCAACTAACCACCAACTCACCTCCTCTCCTCTCTCTCCAATGCTTGGCACACCCTCAAAGAGGAAGCTGCAGGAAGCCGGTATATATAAACAAAGAAAATAAGGTGCCATATATACAATCACTCATGATGCAGCAGAGTGTTGTGCGACATGTTAGAGTATCATGTGATGTGATACTTGCATACACAATGCGGTATTTCATTATTTACCCTAACCACACCCATCTTTTTATTGAGGGACTCCAACGTGCAATATTTCTGCTATATTTACCGCAATTTGATGAATCTAGGCCAAAATTTGCTTTCACACTTTTAAGAAGTGGCAAGCATTTTTTGTAAACTTGTTATAGGTAAAATGAAAACATTCTCACTTCCATGTGTTTATTTTATTTTTTGAAGGATTGCTTTATTTATTGACCTGCTGCAAAAATTAATGACACCTAGGTTTCAGAATATAATTAGTTGTTTCAACCATTAAACTGAGATAATTTTACATACAAATATGGAAATATGGTGGCAGAAATATACCATATGGCCTATCTAGTCTGCCAATCCACACCAGCTATTCTGCTTTGTAATCCCTATCATTCCCACAGAGATCCTCTGTATTTATATTTATCCCAATAATTTTTAAATTTAGATAGTGCTCTTGTCTCCACCACCTCTAAGAGAAGACTATTCCATGTATCCACTCTCCTCTCTGAAAAGAAATATTTCCTTAAATTACTCCCAAGTCTACCCTCTTTCACCCTCATCCTATGACCCCCTTGTTCTAGATTCTTCTTTCCTTTAAAAGAGACCTGCCTCCTCTGCATGGAAACCTTGAATGTATTTAAATGTCTCTATCATATCTCCACTATCCTGCCTTTCCTCTATGGTATACATATTTGGATCTTTATGTCAGTCTCCATATGTTTTAGAATGAAGAGCCCTGATCCTTTTAGTAGCCACCTGCTGAGCCTACTCCAGCTGAATTTGAAGATGAGGTTTCCAGAATTGTACACAGGTTTCTCACTACAGACGCAATATCAACTTCTTTGTTCTGCTGACTATTCCTCTCCATATGAAGCCAAACATCTTTATTCACTTGTTTGGCCACTTTCAGAATATCTAATATGATCATCCCAAAGAAAGTTTTTGAGACAAGAATGGTAACTGAGTTCAAGAAAGAATGGAAGAAACACAGAGAATCTATGGATGCAGATAAGTTAAGGAAAGCCAGATAACAACTGGGGTCTATGGCTATGCTCAGATGGAAATTGGACATACTGGATAAGCGTTATGGTCCACTTCTGTTTAAGTAGCATATGTTTCTCTCTTTCTATGTTTCCAAACAGAGGAAGAAAAGGCCTGGCCGGCACCAGAGGCTGCACAATTGCGACTGAATGGATCAAGTACATGCCAACTTGGAGTGGGCTTGCAGTAATTACACCAAAGTCATATCTGGGAACATTCAGAATTGTTTCTGTATGTGCAGCTTTGATGATATACAGTAGCTACTACTACTACCCATGCATGCATCCCACCTCTGTGAAAGGCTGTCTCTCTAGGTCTCACTCCAGGTTTAGGCATTGTACTGATACCTCATCTAAAAGATAGCATTATGGGAAAAGACTTAATTGATATGATTTACAAAATGCATGGCTGAAACTATAGGCACTGTGTAAACTGTTGCTTAGTGTTGCTTTATTCTTGGACTCTCTGTCGCCTTTGCTTCCAAACCCATTAACCCCACTCTTCCAAAATTAGATTACCAAGTGGCCTAATCTTCACCACAACCACTAAGGGCTTGGAGCAAACTTCCCAAAGTGTCCCCTCCATATGGCCATTCAACATTAGTCTTTCATATACTCTGACCATGCTCTCATCCCAGACTTATACAAACCTCAGGCTCTTGTATTACAAGTCAATCCCTCCCCTCTTATGAAAAGTAGCTCTCCTGCTATGGTGGGAAAGGAGACAATGATATTTAATGGGGTTTCTGATGTTTTGACATCAGTAGATGGTATGGACAAGAGTGGGAACCAGAAGAGAATACAAGGCTCTCCTTCCAACCAGGTCTCCCTATGGGAAAAAGGGTCCCAAAACCATCCAGTCAGTCTTCTAGGGATAGAGAGGGAAGGCAGGGTTTTAAAAATAGAATCAGGTGAAATCAAAGTTGATGTAAAGACTTGATCTCTAATTTATTTTATCAAAGTTGTTGAACTAAAAGCAATTAATAATAGAAACAATTAATGTGCAGTTAAAGCAAAAAAATATAGAATTATTATGAGCTCTTTACCAGTTATCTCATCTGTTAAGCTGTATATACAGTATCAGATAGATGAATTACACTTCAATCTGTTTTATAAAAACAATGTGTTGATGTTAACTTCTTTGAAGAATTTTTGATTCTTTTGTAAATCTTCCTTTACAGATGCAACAGAAGTTCTTATAGTTGTTTTGCAAGGTAAGTGTGTTATGTTAGTATTTTTTTTTCTTTATTTGCCTTTTGTTTGTAATTGTTTGTATGTTTCTTTCAGTTTCCTCTTTTTCTCTCATTTTTTATGTCCATGTTTCTTGTTTTATTCCTCATCTCTGTTTCTCTTCTCTATATCCCTGTCTATGTCTCCTTATTTATATGTGTAGTGCCCCCTTCTTGTTTCATTCTCTCTCTTTATTTTTGTGTTTCTGTTTCAATAGATGTTTTATCTGTCTAGCTAGACTCTTGTGTATCAGCCTACATGTTCACACTTAGCTGTGGTTCTAGAAATGAATGCAACTTGAAGCCAAGGTTAGGGGGTCACAGCTCATGAATGCTGGTTCCTCTTCCCACCATGGCTTGAAAATGCACTTGATAATGTGACTTGCTGACATAGCTTGAGTAGCTGGGGAGCTCTGTGCTGTTTCTCTGAGTCTCTGACCCTTTGAGTGCATTGTCTCTTTGGACCTCTTCTTCTCTTAGATGTTCTTTATTACTGTTTCTCAAACTAAAATAACTGAGCATGTACTAACTACTCTAGCCTCACTTTTCTTCTGAGAATGTAGCTTTTAAGTACTCTCAATCTTGCCCATGATGGCTTGTTCTACTTGGTTTAAATAAGTATGACAAAAGAACAGATACTCATTATATCCCTAATATTTATTTAACAGAGAGAATGAATGAGGTATAATATTATATGTGTGAACTATCCTTGTCCTCTCTCTCACTCTTACTTTCTCTCTTTAGCTTTAACATTTTTTTGCTGTCTAATGTTTTCAGCAACTGTGTTAGCTAAGTTATTTTAATGACAAGGGTAGCTTCACTCTACAACCCTCTGGGTCTTCCTGCTGCTTAATTCTGATTGCCAACCAAGATGTTAGGGCCTGGGTTAATATCATTTTTTAACTTTTCTTATTTCCCAGTGAATAAATTGTTATTAAAGATGTATTTTTATTTCCTTCTCCAAAGTATTAGCACTATATTTCTCTTTTAATCGTATGCAAGTGCTGACATTAATTAGTTGCAAATATCCTTTCACAACTTATTTTCTAATATGCTGTAGAGTTTTATTGCGATCTTACAGAGCTCTGAATTGTTTTCTAAAAATTATGGTCAAATAAAAATGAATAGGTGTGCCCAACACATTATATGCGAGTATGCATTTTTTATTCTTTCACTCCAAATATTCTCAATAGGTTGAAAAAGAATTTGTGCATCATCCATTTTTAATATTAACTACAGCTAGCTTACACCTCACCCTCAAACTATTTCCTTTTCAGGCAGAAAAGACAGCTCTAAATAGTTCACTCTCACACTCACTCACACCTAAGTGTATTTACTTTTCCCTCTGTGTTTTTACTAAGTTTTGGACACTGGAGCAGTCTCTGTGAAAGAGAAACGGAGAAATGTCCCTGCTTATTTTCAGTGTCAACACTCTCTCTTAAAGTTCTGTATCTATAAAGAATCTTTCTTTCTGTAAGACCCCTACTCTTCATGATGTCATAAGAAAAAAAAAAAGCTCTTGAGGGGTACTGTAAAATGGGGTTATGATGGAATATTTTTCACTAATACGCCTTTGCTACAGATGAAATGGAAGAAAATTAATTTTTGATGCTATTATTTTAAAAGAAAATGCTTTCAGAAACCCCAGGGGAGACGGTCGCAGCACTGCCTTGTCATTATTATACCAGCCATCTCACCCTATTTCTGCCAGCTCCTGCACACGGCAAGCCAGGTTACCATGGAGATGGCTTCTGTATTAATTTTCAAACAGCACAGCTTGCTGCCAAGCAGTGCTCTGACATGCCAAACACCCAACCCAGACCAGCCAGGGCAGTACAGAACAGAGGTCTGGCTGCTGAAAATATGTAATTTTAAAATTATTTTTCCCTCGAAAAATATTTATTAGGTGTTTTACAAAGGGTTTGATGTTTTCCTCAACTGTTTGACCTCCATTTTGCCTCAGTTTTACCTAAAAAATGAAATATTTTTTTCTCAGTGTTAAATTTACCTTTTTCCAAACTTTTAAAGGTATCGAGGGCTAATGTAGAGGTCTCTAATATCTGGGCAGATGTTCCCTATGATGTTTTAATTTATTTTATTCACTTTGGGTATTTTAATGCGTTTCAAATAAACACTGAAATTGAAGGAGTTCAATTTCGTGAACCTCTGAAGACTGAGCAACTGAAAAGCCTCTCGTCTAACCATGCCAGCAGTGAAACGCACAGCCATTTTACTGTACTAATATTTGCAACGCAAACGGCACATAATGCGTAGTGACGCAGTTACGCACTAACATTTAGTGTAACGTGACTCCATTTTGGAATAATAATTTGTATTGTATTAATACGATTGCCGCTATAAAATGTCTAACACGTCAATTAAATGATGAAACAATAGTCTGATCATAAGCTACACCTACTAGAGGACCACGCTAGCTAATGCTTGTTCAGCAGTTTGCAAATTGTTTATTCAGCAAAACCAGAACGCATGTGTGAAAGATAAGAGTTGTAAAGTGTATAAAAGTTTGCTCCTGAGGGGGCGTGGTATGCAGTTGTACTGAGCCTTTGTCTTAGCTGCATCTTGCTGGCAATAAAAGTCTATCTTTACGGATCAGTTGTCTGGACCTCCTTACTGACTTTTAGAGACGGTTACATTTGGCGAGCCAGACAGGAGGTACCGGGGACGCTATTTTAGCCCCCCAGTTGGTCCGGTAGTTTGGTGGCGGAGCGATCCCCCAGACTTACCTGGTGAGTGGCCACCGCTGAGTTCAGCGATCAGGTTTCTGAGGGGACCGTTCCACAGAAATTCTTCTGAAACCTCTGGGCTGGTGATCTGGGAAGAAGGCTTTCGTGACGATCGGAAGACCCCTGCAGGCGAGTATTGTGGGATCAGTGGAAGGAGTAAAGAGTAGATAAGGAAATAACCGGTCCATCCCCGAGCGGACCGAGGGGGCTTTGATCACACCCCGCGCAGTGTTTTAGTAGGAATTCTGTTCCGAAGACCACGCGCATAAGAGGAAAAAAAATAAGTGAAGTATATAATAGTGGGAATAGGTTTCTTGTTGTGTGAAAGAGAGTGAATGGCCTCGCAGTTCTAGACCGGGCGACCGCGTTCTAGTCAGGGCAATTGTGACCCTTTTGTGTCTGACGGATACGGACCCCTTACCTATCCGTCTTCCCTTCCCTCCTTTGTCTGTGATTCTATCCTAATGGGAGGGGGCTATTCAACTCCACTAAAAGTTATGACGAAGCACTATAGTGAAGTGTTCGACAGACGAAAATGTACAAAACTCGGAATGATTCAGCGATGTACCCATAGGTGGCCCAGTTTGTGTGTAAATTGGCCTCCGGCAGGAACTTTCAATTTCCAAACAGCCACAAGGGTCCTGAATATAGCTCTGAAAGAAGGGAATCCGGGTTGCCCTGAGGATATACCGTACATAACTGCTTGGCTTGCAGTTATTGAAAATCCTCCGTCATGGGCAAAGAAGTTAGTGGAGGGAGCCGCCCTCGTAATGGTAGCTCAGGTGCACAAAATGGGTGACCGGAAGTCCCCAAACCGGAAGAGAAAGGGACAGGCGGCCATATTGGGAATTAAAGAGCAGGCGTCATCTGCGGCGGCCATATTTGTAGTGCAAGGGAATTCACAGACTCAAGAAAAAAAAGTTAAACCCCTGCCGCCCGCAGTACTGTCCGATGCGGAACATCTCTTGCCGCCACCATATGCCCCTAGTTGTCCTCAATTGTATCCTGCGCCACCTGGTCCCTCAGCCCCCGCCGGTGCACAAGCCGATCCCAGAGTAGCACCGACTCCCGAAGTACGGCTTGAAGCGGCGGCAGCAAAAGCTGAAGACGGCGGCGAGTCGTCCGTGGCAGACGGCACTCGCAGTAAAACCCAAGCCGCAAGTTTGCAACTACCAATCAGGGAAACATCTACTGTAGTTCCCGTGGTCCCGACTGAAGAAAATGAATATCGCACTACGCAAACAATAAAGTTATTTACTTACATACCTTTTACATCCAGTGATCTTTTTAACTGGAAACAACTTGGCCCTTCTTATGCTGATAAACCAGATCAGATGATAGATTTTTTACGAGGAATTTTTGCAGCCCATAACCCCAACTGGGCTGACATTCGGCATTTAGCCTCCATTCTTTTCACCACTGAAGAACGCAGACAAATACAATTAAATCTGGAAGAGGCAGCTCGATTAGGAGCTGGGGCAGATGGTAATCCTGATGAAGCAGTGAAAGCACAAGCCCCGGTTGCCGATCCCAACTGGGATTTCCAGACTGCAGCAGGGCGTGAGCGCATCGCTGCTTATCAAACCGCGTTTCTTGAAGCTTTGAAGAAAGGGAAGAAGAAAGTTGAGAACATGGGAAAAATCCAAGACGTGGTGCAAAAGAGAGATGAGACCCCCGGAAACTTTTTGGAGCGGTTGATGGACGCATACCGACAATACAGTCCATTTGATCCAGAGGACTCCAAAAATCAATCCATCATAGTGATGAGCTTCGTCGGACAATCCTGTCCAGACATTCGCCGGAAGTTACAGAAATCGGAAGGATTTGAGGGAATGTCTATCAGCCAATTAAAAGCCATGGCCGATAAAGTCTATGTAAATCGAGAACCGGACGTAGGCAAGAAAGAAAGTAGAAAGTTAAGAGAAAGTGTTAGTCTGTTAGCCGCAGCGTTGGAAGAAACTAATTTCGGGAATTCGTCCAGGCACCATCAAGGATATACTGGACCCCGAGGAAGAGGCAGGGCGCCCTCTAGAGGGCCACCAAGAGGACGAGCAAATAGAGGAGGATCGTTTAGAGGTGGAAGAATGCCATTAGGAACCAATCAATGTGCATTCTGTAAACAAGAAGGACACTAGAAGTCTGAGTGCCCGGAGGCCCTGCAAGCGAAACAAGAAGGATATACTCCGTCCAAAACTAAGGAAGCGGAATGGCAGATGGCCATGGGAGAAACTTCCGGCGAAGACAGTGAAGCATGACTAGACAAGGGAAACCTTCCCCTTGATCCTTTGGTGGAAATAAAAGTAGGGAATGAAACATTCAAAGGATTACTAGACACGGGGGCGCAAAGATCTGTAATGACCACCGCTATCACCACGCCCACTTCAAAGAACATCTCTATAGTTGGGGCCTCTGGAAAACCACTAATTGCTCCCTTCCTCCAGAAACAACAGGTTTGAGTAGGAGGACAATTAGTGTCCCACCAATTCCTTTATGTCCCAGGATGCCCAGTACCACTCATAGGGAGAGACCTCCTTTGTAAATTAAGAGTTAATTTACAATTCGAGTCCACTGGTGAAATCAAGGCATCTTTCGCTGATAATCCAGTCTCTCTCATTTGTCCACTCCAGGAGGAATGGAGACTACATCTCCCCATAGTTGAGCAAATCACTGAACATCGATATAAAGACAACACCCTTCTCAACGATAAACGAAGACAACTAATGGATAGCGTGCCTAAAGTGTGGGCTGAACAGAACCCGGGAGGAATAGCCATCAATGCTACCCCTATTTGGATCGAGATGAAACAGAATGCACAGGTGATCAATCAACCTCAATACCCCATTCCATATATGGCCAGGCAAGGAATCCAGATACACCTGCAGAGACTGTATGATTTGGGCATTCTCAGGCGAATCCGATCTGCGTGGAACACCCCTTTGTTGCCCGTAAAGAAACCTGGTTCTACTGATTACCGACCAGTACAGGATTTACGGAAGGTGAATAATCAAGTAGCAGATCTAGTAGCCCTCGTACCAAATCCATATTCAATCTTGGCTCAAGTCTCTCCTGCGTCAAAGTGGTACAGTGTCATTGATCTCAAAGATGCTTTCTTCACCGTTCCGGTAGCGGAGGAATGTCAGAAGATTTTTGCCTTCACATGGGAAAATGTGCACACTGGAATAAAGCAGCAGTACACATGGACTCGCTTGCCTCAAGGGTTCAAGCACTCACCTACGCTGTTTGGTGAGCAACTGGCAAAAGACTTGAAGATGTACCAAGTCATGTATGGGCCAGTGATACAGTATGTGGATGACCTTCTGTTGTTTCGAGAAACGTATCTTGAATGTGCAGTAGCCACCCTCCACTTGCTAAAGACGTTGTACTCCAAAGGATACCGTGCAAGTAAAAAGAAGGCGCAAATTTGTGAGTTGGAAGTGGAATATTTGGGCTTCCAAATCCGTGAAGGCACTCGTTGTCTTGGAATCTCTCGTACTAGTTCAATACGAGGTCAACCTGTACCCACTTGCAAGAAAGAGCTCCGAGCGTTCCTTGGAGCTGCAGGATACTGTAGATTGTGGATTGCTAACTATGCAGTTATTGCCCAACCCCTGTACGACAAGTTACGGGGGAAAGAAGCCGAGTCTCAAACTTTTCAATGGGAAGGACACGAGCTAGCAAGCTTACATCAACTGAAAGACGCCTTGATTGAACCCCCTGCTCTAGGGTTGCCTGATGTAATGAAACCATTTCATCTATTCGTCGATGAAAAGAAAGGAATGGCCATTGGGGTATTGACTCAAACTCTAGGCTCGTGGGAACGACCTGTTGCATATCTGTCAAAAGAATGGACAATGTTGCAAAAGGATGGCCAGGTTGTCTTCGAAGCATTGCAGCTGCATGCTTACTAATTCCAGAAGCAGTCAAATTAACTTTTGGTCAAACCCTGAACGTAATGACTCCCCACACCATTCAAGGACTGCTAGAAACCCATGGACCAAAATGGATGACTAATTCACGTCTTGTAAAGTATCAAGCTCTGTTATGTGAAACTCCCGAAATTCAAATACAAGACAGTAAGAATTTGAATCCTGCAACCTTACTCCCCATTCCCACTTCAGTTACTCATAAATGTGAGGAAATCATGGCTACCGTACATTCCAGCCGACCTGATCTACGCGACCAGCCCTGGCAGGGAGCATGGACTTTATTCACTGATGGCAGTAGCCAGGTTATAAATGGACTTCGGGTCACTGGCTATGCCGTGGTTTCTGAAGATGACATCATCGAAGCTGAGCCTCTACCCCCGGGGACATCAGCGCAAAAGGCTGAGCTAATCGCTCTTACTCGAGCTCTGCAGTTGGCAGAAGGACAAACTGTAAACATCTATACTGATTCTAAATATGCTTTCCTTACCATCCAAGTACATGGAGCCTTATACAAGGAATGAGGATTTCTAACTGCTGAAGGGAAGCAACTAACTAATGCATCTGAGATACACCAATTGTTAAATGCCGTATGGGCACCGAAAAAGGTAGCTGTTATGCATTGTAAAGCCCACACAGGGAAATCAGATCCCATTGCAAAAGGAAACCAATGGGCAGATAAAACAGCGAAAGAAGCAGCACGTGCACCATTATCACACACCCCAGCTACAACGTGTCCACTTTTACAATTCCCAATTGAAATCCCTGCCTATTCTATGGAAGAAAATGATTGGGCACAAACTGAGCAGTTTCGCCAGCAGAATGGTTGGTGGATTCTGCAAGATGATCGAGTATGGATACCTGAAGCATTATCATGGACTATAGTTAAGGAAGCCCACAACAAAACTCATCTTGGTCGAGACGCCTTAACAAAGCTATTGGGGAAAACGTATTACATCAACAGAATCACTCAGTTGACTAAACATGCAATCAATCAATGTGTCACATGTGCAAGAAACAATCCCAGAAATGGACCTGGTCCTGCCCCCGGACATATCCTACGAGAAACTACACCATTTCAAGTTTGTCAAATCGACTTCACCCACATGACTCCCTCAAAAGGATACAAAGCAATGCTGGTAGCCGTCTGTACTTATACTGCATGGATCGAAGCCATACCTACTCGTACTGAAACTGCCAAAGAGGTAGTGTCTTTGCTTCTTCATCAAATCTTACCACGATACGGATTACCAAGGCAAATAAATTCAGACAATGGACCAGCTTTCACCAGCGAAATTACTCAACAATTGAGCCGAATTCTGGGTGTAAGATGGCATCTGCACTGTGCGTGGAGACCCTAGAGCAGCGGAGCTGTCGAACGAGCTAATAGAACTCTGAAAAATCAGATGGCTAAGCTGTGCCAAGAAACAAAGACTAAATGGCCAGACATCCTACCTTTAGCTTTACTACATATCCGATGTAGTCCAAGAAAGTCTGGTCTAACACCTTATGAAATGATGTATGCAAGACCTCCACCTCTTCCATCTTTTCCTGAGTCGCTGCAGATACAAGGAGAGCTGTCTCTTAGTAACCAACTTAAAGGACTACATAACACGGTCATCGCCATCCAGAACTATACATGCGACATTGAACCACTGGTCTTGCTAACACCGACTCATCCATTCCAAATCGGAAATTCTGTGTGGGTGAAGGACTGGGATGAATCAGACTTCCTCAAACCTCGATGGAAGGGGCCACATACCGTGTTATTAACCACCCCCACAGCTGTGAAAGTCTCTGGCTGCCCTTCATGGATTCACTGGACTCGACTAAAACCAGCCGCCTCTAATTGGCAAGTCTCCAGGATTGGAGACCACAAATTGAAGTTCACTCAAGGCAGGCACAGAGTTATTCCTGGGTAGAAGACTTCAATAACTTACTAAAGAATATTAATGTGTACATTTCTTTCTTTCCTTCCTTTCAGACTCGATACCTTATGACATCAACTGTCCTACTTCAAAAATTCTGAATATGGGGACTTGCCTCAGTCCACACTTCCAGACTTACACAGCCTCTAACTGGTACCTTCAGCTGGCAAGACTTCTACAGATTTTACTACTGATCTCCTGCACATCAACTACATCTCTTATTCTGCCTCTGAGCAAGAATTGTACAATATTATGGCCCTGCCACTTGGGCTGAAGATGGTTCTTATGGATATAGAACCCCTATTTATATGCTCAATCGTATTATCCGACTACAAGCAGTATTGGAACTCCTGACCAATGATTCTGCCTTGGCTCTCAACATCCTTGCCAAACAAAACACAAAAATCATCACAGCTGTTTACCAAAATCGTTTAGCATTGGACTACCTCCTAGCTCAGGAAGGAGGTGTGTGTGGAAAGTTTAATCTCTCTAATTGTTGTTTACAGGTGGATGTCAAAAGTAAGGTCATCGAAGAAATCACTGATCGAATGGTACGCTTAGCCCATGTTCCTGTACAGACGTGGACTGGAGTTCTTGACTGGACAGCCTCCTTGCCGAATTGGCTTACCTCGATTCCAGGGCTGAAAGAACTATTCATTCCTTTGTTGTTTCTTATTCTAACCTGTATTCTATTTCCTCTGTGTCTACCTCTTATTTTCAGAAATTTACGTTCCATGATTGAAAACATTGCTGATCGAAGAGTGGCTGCTCATGTTATGATGATGAATAAGTATGTGTCAGTTTCATCATTTCCCTCATCTGATTCATCTGGTTCTGATGTCGATTCTGATGATGAATACCTTGATACTAACCTCTAATGCAATTTAATTAACTGACCAATTGGGCCACCTTGTTAGCTAGGGTAAGCCGGGCTACAAAGGGGGGTGACACCAATAGGGTCCACCCGTCTCAAACCCGTGAAGAAACCAACCACCTGGCTACATCTTAGGGCCCACCTTGAAAGTTACCAGTATTAATTATTGTCTGTCGTTTCAGTTACTTCCCAGATAAGAGTGATACTTCCACCTTCCATCGAAGTTGAAGTATCAAAGGGGGGAATGAAGGAGTTCAATTTCGTGAACCTCTGAAGACTGAGCAACTGAAAAGCCTCTCGTCTAACCATGCCAGCAGTGAAACGCACAGCCATTTTACTGTACTAATATTTGCAACGCAAACGGCACATAATGCGTAGTGACGCAGTTACACACTAACATTTAGTGTAACGTGACTCCATTTTGGAATAATAATTTGTATTGTATTAATACGATTGCCGCTATAAAATGTCTAACACGTCAATTAAATGACGAAACAATAGTCTGATCATAAGCTACACCTACTAGAGGACCACGCTAGCTAATGCTTGTTCAGCAGTTTGCAAATTGTTTATTCAGCAAAACCAGAACGCATGTGTGAAAGATAAGAGTTGTAAAGTGTATAAAAGTTTGCTCCTGAGGGGGCGTGGTATGCAGTTGTACTGAGCCTTTGTCTTAGCTGCATCTTGCTGGCAATAAAAGTCTATCTTTACGGATCAGTTGTCTGGACCTCCTTACTGACTTTTAGAGACGGTTACAAAATCACCATTATTTGTCTTCCTTTTTTCCATTACAAGCCCCTTCCAGATTCTGGGCAGGCTTTACTGACATCCACCCTGGTGTTCCCTTGGCTTATTTTAATTTATTTAAATTGGGCTGTTTTAGGTATTTTAGCTCCAGCACTGCCATTTTCCACCTGGGGCATTAAACTGTAACCTCTCTAAGCCTCCCTGACCTATGTTCTTATGTTCTCATAATTTATTCCCACTTGTTTTGCTTTTATTTATACCATATTTTTTTAAATTTTAAAATGACACTGCCATGAAAACAGAAAGTGACATCAGCAAAATTTGTGGACTTGACTTCTTCCTAGTGCCAGAGGTTTTCACAATGCCCCCAAATACCTGTCCTATTCAAACAGCAGCTGTAGCTTCCCAAAGGCTACCACTGATGAAACAAAAGCAAATCTGCAGCAACAGCAATCCTTCTTCATCAGCACCATGGGAGTCAGCACTGAGAAACAACTTTGAGGGAGCCAGTGACAGACTGCATGGCAGTGCATCCGCTGGAGTGTTGCTGTCTCCTTTCCTATGTGCTATAACAGTGCCTACCTCAATGGCATAAGGCTGTTTGAAAATGTTGCCTCTGCAGCCATCGACTATGATAGGTGCTCCAAAAAAATCCCCACAGGTCTGAAGCTCACACCACTGCCTCAGATTTCAAGCCCTGCCAGCCCAAGCAAGGAATACTTTCCCCAGGTAAATTAATACTTTTTATTTTATTTTTGTAACTCCTATTTTGCCCCTGTGATACACACTACAGTAGCTCAGTACAGGTTATCTTACTGCTTTCTTCATATCCCTTTGTCACATGTTTACTAGGGGTGTGCATTCGGATTGACCGCATTAGTAAAACGCAACTCATATTTTTTTTTTACTTAAAAAATTGATTCGACATAAACGATCGGATTTCCCACATATCGAACATAGATATGTTCGATATGTGGGAAATCGCGATTGTTGAGCCAAAATAAAAATTTAAACCCCCTCACCCTCCTTAATCCCCCCCCCAGACTTACCACAACTCCCTGGTGATCGAGCGAGGAGTGAGGACGCCATTTCTGCAATCCTTGGCGAGAAGCATGTGACGTCGGCGGCACGTCGAGTGACGCCGGCGTCACGTGATTCCCGGCTCGTTCGCGCCGGACGGCTCGTTCGGCCCAAAAAGAACTTTTGGCCAGCTTGGGGGGGGTCAGGAGGCCCCCCCAAGCTGGCCAAAAGTTCTTTTTGGGCCGAACGAGCCGTCCCGGCGAACTTGCCGGGAATCACGTGACGCCGCGTCACTCGACGTGCCACCGACGTCACATGCTTCTCGCCAAGGATTGCAGAAATGACGTCCTCACTCCTCGCTCGATCACCAGGGAGTTGTGGTAAGTCTGGGGGGGGGATTAAGGAGGGTGAGGGGGTTTAAATTTTTTTTTTGCACATATGTACATATACCCAACTCATTGGATTTTTTTTATGTCCATATTGGCCGCAAGTGGGACCCCCTTTCGGACATAAAAAATATGAACATAAAATTTTGCTCTGCACATCCCTAATGTTTACCAATATATATATACTCCACACTTTATAGAAACAACTCACTTCTTTCACCTGACTGTTGTTCACACTGCCTATCATATTACTTGCTCATTTAACTGCCATATTTTTATCTTTTCATATATATCACCTAAGGTTGCCAACTGGCTCCAGATTTTCAGGACAGGTTGACCCAATCCTGGTTTTATTTCACGGCAAGCAGAAATTTCTAGTCTTAATTTTATGAAGGAATTTAAATAGGTAAATCAGAATAAGTCCCAGCATGCAATGGAGTAAACCAGGACTGGAACAACCTGTCCTGAAAATCTGGAGCCAGTTGGCAACCTTAATACAACCAGCACCCTCATGGTAGGAAACAATAATTATCTTCCTGCATCTGCAATAGCCCCTGGGGTTGGAGCAAGCCTCACCTCCCCATTACCACCATAGTAGGGCTACAACCTGACCCACTGCCACCATCATTGCTTGCAGTAGGGCTGGAGCTTGCCCCTCACCCACCAGTGACCAGCCTCCACCACTTTCCTCTTTTGTCTCTTCTCTGATAGGGTCGCCTTCCATTTTACCTCTGGTACCTGAGGATTAAAGTCTTGGTGGAGTACTCCTTTTGGAGGATAAAGCCTAGGATAATGTTCTAACTTTCAGCAGGCACATTCTCAAGCCATCTACAGCTTCCAATGCTGGGTCTGTATGAGTAGGGCTTGCTCCTCTAGCTCTTATTGATCTGTGGACAAAGCTGTGGTGTGGCTGTGCTGGAACTTGGCCACCCTTTAGGGTGACATTTGGGGCTGGCAGCAGAGTTGAGCCATCTGCCAAGCACTCAAGAATGGCTAACAGTCACTTTTGAGCTGGTAGACATGTGGCTAGCACCCTTGTGCTCTGCCCCTTAAGCCCACCAGGACATCTTTTTCAGTTCCCTGGGATCCTCATTCCTCCCTTCCTATACTTGTCTAACTTAATAAAATACATGTTCTTTATTTTTCTATTCTTTTGATGTGAATTGTTTTTTGTTTGGTACACGAGCCACGTTACCCCTCACTCAACCCAGGGACAGGGCAAGTTAGGGAAAACAAATCTAAGAAAAGGAGGTACAAAGAGAAAATAGGGTTAAGCCTAAAGTAGGAGGTATCAGAAATGTTAAAAGATTTGACCCCCTCCTTCCCAGGGGTGTCCTTACCTACACACATTAGTACTGAAAACTTGGCATTTTCTAATGAGATAACTCTGTAGGGACCAACATCCCACAGGAAGCTCTCATTTGAAAATGTTCTGGGATTGTGAGTGGTCTGAGAGAGATCATGGGTTTTTTTTAGATAAGTCATTTTATAAGAAAAATTGCTTCTTTGTAATAAATCATGAAACGTTGGCTGATGTCTGGGTTTTCTAGTTTCACTTTTCTCTTTGATAAAAAATGGTAAAACGCATAGAAATTTTGGCATATACACTAATGTACTATCACCTTATTGCCTTTACTGTACATCAGTGTCTAGGATTAATATTTGACCTTATATACTATCTCTGTTTTATACTAGTAATCTCAAAAAGTCATGAATAGAGTCTATGCCAGCAAGGCCTTCAAATTCCTTCTGTGGGCAGCAGTGCTCCCATCTCTCAAACGATCTCATTCAAGTAGGCACTGTAGCATTCAATACAAATAGTCTCAACATTTGTATTGAATGCTGAGCCTCAACACAGAAGCTTGCAAATAGTTACTCCATTCTCATTTCATTTTATTTTATGCGTTGTTCTTTATCTTATTAACCTATCCAACTCTCCCGTTGGACCTTTTATTCTTCTACTACATTCCCATCTTGTTCCTTCGCCTCCCTGTTTAATGTAACTTATTTTTCACGTTCCAATTTGTTCTATTAATCCCCGTTATATGTCAACCAATGTGCTATGCAAATGAATGTCGGTATAATAAAGTTTTAAAAAAATAAATAAATATAAACTACCCATACAGGAGGCTTTCCCAGCCGCTATTATATGTCCTATGGCCCATGGAGGTAGATAGGGAGCCCAGATATTAAACTGTGAGGGGCACAAGTGAAATCCCTCTTACCTATGAGAAAAGGCTAAAGAGATTAGGGCTGTTCAGCATGGAGAAGAGATGGCTGAGGGGGGATATGTCAGAGGTCTACAAAATCATGAAAGGACTTGAACAGGTTAATGTGTTACTCTTTTGCATAATACAAGGACTAAGGGGCACTCCATGAAGTTAGAAAGTAGCACATTTAAAACAAATTGGAGAAAATTCTTTTTCACTCAACGCACAATTAAGTTCTAGAATTCATTGCCAGAGGATGTGTTTAAGGCAGTTAATATAGCTAGATTTGAAAAAGGTTTGATAAGTTCCTGGAAGAGAAATCCATAAACTGCTATTAATCAATAGGGAATAGCCACTGCTTGTTGCCGGCTTTAGTAGCATGGGATCTATTTAATGTCTAGATACTTGCCAGTCACTTGTGACTTGGATTGGCCACTATTGGAGACAGGATACTGGGTTTGATGGACCCTTGGTCTGACCCAGTATGGCATATCTTATGTTCTTATGTTATGAGTAGCAGAATTTAGTGACCTTTAAGCCATTCAGTTTACGTCTCCCAGCAACTTTTGTTCTGAAATTATAACCTTAACAAATTCTAATATTCTTTTCTCCTTTTGATTTTCTTATAGAACCGGTTCTTTCTTACCTTGTCATACTATTACAGAATTATATTAGATAAGTACATTTCTTTTCTATGCTACTGTAATCCTATATCAATATAAGCATAAAAAGTCTTGTTTCTATTATATCTTTGTTGTTAGACTAGTCATTCTTTATGATGACTTTTCTTTTTCAGTGTCCCTGTTCCACTATGACTTCTTCATTGGTAAGTATAGATATTGTTGCAATGGCATCAATTATCCTTCATGCTTTTAATTACATAAGGGTGTTTAATACTGCTTTATACTGTTTACTAAGTTACTCTGTCAGAAATAAGATGCATATGCCTTATCTGTTCTAATTGTTTGCTGTAAACCGATGTGATATCTTGGATCGAATGTCAGTATATAAAAATAAATAAATAATGTGACTGCAACATTTTTATCTGCTTTGACAGCTGGGGCAAAAGGCAAAAATAGGGATTGGATTCAGACGAAAGCCAACTCTGGGCTATGACTTTTACGGTCCGGGGTATTGATACACAGACATTAGGGAAAAAAACACAGGACTGTTTCTATGGCCAAGTCCAAAAGCAAAATACATTCAAGAGAATTTTCTGAATTATCAAGAAGACTGCTCAACCCATAAAAAATATTGCTAGCAGTGATTTTGTGTTGGGTTTAACAGTTGCTTGGTTTTGTTTGTAAATATTACTACCCTTAATATAAGACTTGAGGGTAACCTGCACAATATGGCAGTTACTACCTTTAACAGAAATGTGGTGATAACCTTCATAAAGTGGCAATTACTACCATAAGACATTTGTTGGGCAGACTAGATGGACAATTTGGTCTTTTTTGTCCTCATTACTTAGTTACCATGTTAAATACGGTATTTCTTTTCTTTCTATTCCTCTTTGCTTGGAATTCTTCTCTTTTACTTTTGACTGTCTCTGTCTGTGTGTTAAATAAATGTTTGCTGGTGTGCACACTTTTAACTTTACTGCTCTCAGAGGGGCCGATGCAATACAGTGCACTCAGCCAGGCACACCTTGCGCATGCCGAGCCCTAGGGGAGCCCAGATGGCTTTCCCTGTTCCCTCTGAGTCCGCTCTGAAATCGAAGCGGCCTCGGAGGGAACTTTCCTTCTGCCCCTCCCACCTTCCCCTCCCTTCCCTTATCTAACCTGCCCCCCAGCCCTACCTAAATCCCCCCCCCTACCTTTATTTTGTTATTTATGCCTGCCTCTGGCAGACGTAACTTGTGCGCGCGCGATCCCCCGGCACGGCCGCTGTGCTGGAGGCCTCAGTCCCGCCCCTCCCCACCCCTTTCACAAAGCCCCGGGACATATGCGCATCCGGGGCTTGCGAGCATCGCCGGGCCTATGCAAAATAGGCTCAGCATGCGCAGGAGCAGTTACACGCGTAAATCCTAAGGATTTATGTGCATAACCCTTTTAAAATCCGCCCCAAGTCATCAGCATACAAGAAGAAAGTTACTTCTAGATTCATCAGTAATTTACACAGTGGAAACATGTAAATGTTGAATAGTGTTGCTGAGAGGGCCGAGCCCTGGGGGACCCCTATATCACATTGGAATGTGTCAGATATATGGTTTTGCCTAATTTGACTGGGAATATTCTGTTAGATAGAAATGAGGAGAACCATCTGTCAATTATGCCGTTGATCCTTATGTTTCTCATCTGATGGCATAATATGGGGGACAATGAATCTATTGAAATAAACTTTTTTTGGCTGACAGTTGAACTCTCTGCTTGCTTGTATACAATATAATAAAAATCTTGTATTTGAACTCTAAGGACATTGCTGAACTTTTGTGTCCTTATTCCTTGCATTGATCCCTTATCTTTGATGGTTGGACTTTCACCTATTTTGCTTTTTTACTTATAATATGTTATGACTCACAGTGTCAAAGGCGGCTGTTAGGTCAATTAGCACAAGGCAATACGATTTATCTGCGTCAAGCCCTTGTAAACCTGAGTCTGTTAATGAGAGGAGTAATGTCTCAGTTGAGTGATGTTTCCTGAATCCAAATTGGTTTGGGTAGAGAATATTTTTCCAGTGATTTACAAGTTGGGATAACACTGCTTTCTCAAGAACGTTTGTGAGACATGGTGTTGGATATTAGATGGTAGTTGTCCCAATCGTCAGTTCTACCAGTCTTTTTTTTAGGATTGGCTTTATCACCCCTTGTTTTAATTCATGTGGTATAGCTCCTTCTGATAGTGAAATATTAGTTAAGGTTGTGATTGTCAGCGTTATAACATGATGTACATTTTTCAAGGAACTGGCTGGTATAGGGTCATATGGGTGAGTAGCAGGTTTAATTTTAGTAATGATTTGACTGATTTCCAGTTTCAATACTCTATTGAATGTGGTCCACTTAAATATGACATTTGAGTATTCAGGTGTATTTGTTGGAGAACAGATCGTGAATTGTTTTTTCAACTTATTGATTTTGTCAGTAAGTGTAGAGGCATATTCGTTGCAAGAGAACTTTGTGAAGTTGTCATTTCTCAACATGGATGGTGTCGGGTATTTTATTGTGTAGAGGTTGATACAGCAATGGTCCACTAAGCGGGGTATACCGATGAGGGTTCCTCAGTAGAGATGATACAGCAGTGATCCGCAGAGCAGGGTACACCGATGAGGGTTCCTCAGTAGAGATGAGATGGAAATGGTCTGCTGAGCCGGGTACTCACTGAAGTAGTAGTGCCGGTTCCAGAGGAAGCCCCGGGCAATGGGGCAGGCAGTGGTTCTAAGCGCAAAACCCTCCGAGGAGCGGATAGCCAGAGACGAGGAATGGGCCCCCGAGGATTGGGTACCCAGGACATCTCACGCCGAGGAAGCAGGAGCTGGAATGGGAAGTCTGTAGTGAGTGAAGCAGATTCAGCAATGAGGGAACTCGTTGTCAAGTCGTAGGCAGTCAGGGCCAGCCGGCTAAAGAGTCCATGATGAATGATGTCATCCGGGGGGGGACATCCCCGAGGTTTCCATCATGACGTGGATAAGACTGGCCTGATAGCGGCTAAGGAACTCAAAGGGCAAGATGTTGGTCGGCAGCGTCCATGCCATCCAGGGAGGCCCAGGAACAGGGGCAGGCAGGTTGGCGATAGGTGGCGGAGGCCGCCAGTCTACCCCACAAAGTCAGTGCAGTGAGGCAAGAGTTGAGCAACAGCGGTCACAGCCATCTGCGACCGGCGGGCGTAACATTTATTAAATCTTTAACAGTCTCAAAGAGCAGTTTGGAATTAAATATAACTAAATATCTGGCTATAATTTATCCAGAAGAGGCTCAATATGTTGTATAACCCATTTAGAGGCATAACTTGTGAGTTACCTGTCTAAGTGGCTTTTGAATTTCAACCTCCATAAATTTAACCATTTCTGTCCCATTTTGTTAAACATCAAATTTAGTAATGTCACATGAAGTTTCTGTATTTCTGAAAGTTTATTTACCCTAAATTTTATTGCCAAAATCTCTCATTCCTTGCAATGCTTCTTATGATTATTCTTTTCATTTTTAAGTATTTTAACAGGTTGCATCAGTCTCTGACATATGATTATGTGTCCTCGCTGTTTATGTCTCTGTCCAGCATGTATTCCTGTGCCTTTATATGGGCTCTTCTCCAAGATAAACAGCCCTAACCTCTTTAGCCTTTCCTCATAAGGTAGCTGTCCCATCACCTTTATCATTTTGGTAACCTTCTCTGTACCTTCTCCATCGCAACTATATTTTTATTGAGATGCAGCGACCAGAATTGTACACAGTACTCAAGATGTGGTCTCACCATGGAGCAATACAGAGGCATTATGACATTTTCTGTTTAATTCACCATTCCCTTCCTAATAATTCCTAACATTCTGATTACTTTCTTGACTGCTGCAGCACACTGAGCTTATGATTTCAATGTATTATCCAATATGCCGCCTATATCTTTTTCCTGGGTGGTAGCTCCTAATATGGAACCTAACATCGTGTAACTACAGCATAGATTATTTTTCCTATATGCATCACAATGCAGTTGTCCACATTAAATTTCTTCTGCTATTTAGATGCCCAGTCTTCTAGTCTCGCAAGTTCCTCTTGCAATTTATCAATATTCACTTGTGATTTAACTATTCTGAATAATTTTGTATCATCTGCAAATTTGATTATCTCACTCATTGTATTCCTTTCCAGATCACTTATAAATATATTGAAAAGCTCGGTCCAAATACAGATCCCTGAAGCATTCCACTAATTACCCTTTTCCACTGAGGGTAAATAGTGAACAAAATATTGCAAACTGCTAGAAAATTCACTCTCTCACTATTAAATGCAAACAAACAACTGAAATAGAACTCTAAGAATATAACATGGCTTTCATATATCGGACACTAACTCCACGCTATATCAGAGTGACTAACATCTCTGTGAATAAAGCATATATGAATAAAGGTTATCTTGAGTCTTCTGTGAGTGAATGACTAATGCCCATGTCACCTGCCTTCTGGTTTGTCTTATTACTCCTTGGATTGATCTTCTAGTTCTGATCTTATCTTGGACTTGATTCTGGCCTCTAGCCTGCATGATTCTACTCTTTTCTGACTGTCCACCTGAACCACCAAATTAAGGCACAAAGCCTTTTTGTAAATATATCCCCCTAAATTTTCCAGGGAACCTCCTTCCTCACAGCCTTGCTTCTCTATTTGTAGGCCTATTTAATGGCAAGCCCCATATGGATCTTCACAACCCTATACTATTCTTTGCCCCAGATATAAGTAAAATATGCTAGAATAACTTATTGTACTATAGAAAATATACATAGGTATATGTCAGTATAATTAAAAGCCTTCACAATAATATATTAATTTCTCAGTATTGATGCTACTAATTATGTTGCCACACTTATCACTTACAAATATAAATGGGTTATTTTCAACATACCCAGAATAATTCATAATACAAATGTTTTCTATAAATTATTGTCTCAGACTTACAATACCCCAACAGTGTAGTGAATGAGGATATAAATCCAATGAGAATTAAAACAAAACTGTATATGTTTTGTAAACTTATGTTTCATATGGGTGCTCAGCACTGCCCCCTCCCTGCTGAGCTAAAGAAGCTTCAGGGCCCGAATATCAGTGCTGGCAGGGAGTGGGCTGAGAGATGAAGACTTACATTCCTGAATGTAATCTGCTTTCAAGTGCTGAAAAGCAGAATATAAATCAAAAAATGAATATGTGTGTGTGGTGGTGGGGTGTGTGTGTGTGTGGGAGGAGTACATTTTATTTTTACTTTGAGTGGAATATACCACCAATAGTTTCAAAGCCCATTGAAGAAAATAGGAACATCACAATGGCAAAGCTCACAACAATACAAAAGATACCCTAATGGCTCACCAATGGCATGTCTACTGGCTAGTAAGGTTTTGGAAATCTTTCCATCAATATGTAACTTGTTCCCCTTCAAATCTCTTAGGTTGAACTGTGACCGAATTAAGAATTATTTATGTAGTCCTATAAAAAAAAAAGACCACAAACTAGACAGAATTGATAAACTTCTGCTGCCACAAGTCTCACCGCTTGCCATCCAGTGCTAACTAGCCCGAAAATGTGGCATTTGCCAGTGATGTGGCATATCCTGCTCTCACCATGTCCAAGCCATGCTGAGACAGTTAATTCTGCTGCTTCACTGCAAGCAGTAATGTATTGTGTCCAAACACTGCTGCTGCCTATTTTTTTCCAGTGTGATGCACTCTGCCACTTTATGCAGCTCAACTTAATTGAGCTCTCTCTCAAAAATGTTCGATCTCTGCCACCGATGCAGCCAATGCAGTGGTAAAAAAACACATCTCTTAAAGGAGCCATGACCCCAGTTCCCATAGTAAATTAAAAAAAAAAAAATCAAACAATAAGGATACTGGTTCACACCATCCTTGATAACTGGAAGAAACTTAAAAGATGAAATTCCACAGAGCTGTGTGCAAAATAAATCTTAAAAATGATCACAGAAAATAATTAATTACTCTTCTTTCTTAGTATTGCATCATGTCAATATTTCCTTTTGGCTAGAAAAAAGGATGTATGCAAGATTTATATGCCTTATACTGTATATTTTCACAGTAACAGGGCCTTAGAGGGCATTATAATTTCAGTATCTATTTTTATCACAGTAATAAAATGATCAGAGGCAGACAATAGTATGTTTATTCCTCAATTTGAGGCACTATTATGCAGTATAATTTCTATCAAAAATGGACATATAATCAGCTTGTTTTGCTAGAAGCTTGATTCTCATTAAAAGAATGTATTCTTGTTAATAAGGTTGCTTCATGAAGTTGCCCATTAAAAGTTTGTAACATTAATTTATTAGAAACGTTTGTAAAGAACCCTGCTAGGTTATTCCCATTAAATTAACGTTACTGACATGTTTATGTTATGCCCTAATTAAAAAGCATTATTAATGGGGATATTTAATGAATTAACATTCAGGCTGTGTGGAGCCTCTTATGTATGCAGCAAGGGATGCTCTAGTTTTATGGAATGTTCAGGTTTTCTGCTAGATACTCTCTTGTTTCTTGTTCCTTTTATCTTTTCTGGCTGTGCAGCTCCCACCTAAGTGGGTGTTGGTTTCTATAAAAAACATTAGTGTTACGCTTGGCAGTCCACGAACTATCCCCGTGAACTGCCATGCTCACCATCTGCTTCAGGCCCATTGCACCATGTCCCAGTGCAGATAACCTTCCCTAGAGCATCACACCATTGCCTTTGACACAAGCAGCATGACACTGCCAGTGATTACATCATGGCAAGACACCGACGACAAACCATACATGGTGCATCCTCCTTAGGCGCGTGTGTGCACAGCCCTAATCTCTATTTAAAGGGCCCAGGGCAGGAAAAACCCATGGCATGCCCTGATGATTTCACACAGTCTGGCCTTAAAAGGCCTTCTGGAATGCCATTCCAGTGTCTAAGCAATAGGTCCCACTACTCTTAATAGTACATGTTGCTTCCTATCTTCGGTTACAATGTCTTTATTTATTTATTTATTTATTTTTTAATTTTTATATACCGAAGTTCTTGTAGGGACTACAAATCACTCCGGTTTACATAAAACGAAGAACTGCTCAACAGAGAGTGGAGCTTTACATGGAACTGTAGAACATATGGAACAGTATAACTGGTAGACAATTTAACATAATGATAAATAAAAATAATAGTTTAACTGGTAATAAATAAAGAATTATATTATTTAATATAAGCAGTATAACTATTTAACGTAGTCTTTGTCTTTAGTTCTTGAGTTCCAGTATCCTTGACCTCAGTTCTTCAACTTCTCATTCGTTGCCCACCTGTCCTTTTCCATTCCTTCCTGCCCTGCCTATCCATCCCTCCTTTCCCATCGAATGGATACCTGGTTTGAACTCTGCCTGATTTTTGATGTGCTTGACTGCTGCTTGCCACTGACCATTGCCTGCCTCCGGATATGTCAGCACTTCTTTTGCCTACTCAGCTACTTTGATGACCTTGTATGCCATCAGCAGTGGACCCCACCTAAGACCTTCTGGCCAGGGCACCCAAAGGATGAACCCAAAGGGAATGAGGGCTGGTATAGGTGAAGCTCCAGTTCATCTGGTTTACCTGCCAATGGTGGGAACCTACAGAACTCCCACCTGCCTTGACCCAAGGGTCCATGAACACAAACGTTTGCTGAGGCCATGAATTTGGCAGACTTGACCACAGTGCAGGCTATCCCTGACAAGGTTCACAAGCTACAGCAGCAATAGGTGGCCTTAGAACTCTGAGTTGCAATGGTTGACTGTCTTGCCATGTGATTAAACACCCTGACCACATCAATTGCCCTGCCTCTACCAGGAGAACCTCCTCAAGTTCCAAATCAGCTTCTTTCCAAGCTTCCAGCTCCACCTTGGTTTGCCAGGGACCCCAAGAATTGTCAGTGATATGTAAATCTGTGCCATATGCACTTTCAGTTGCTGGCCCTGCTATTCCCAGATTATCAACTAAAACCAAATTCATTCTCTCACTGCTAGAAAGAGCAGCACTTGCCTGGGCCACCCCCCTCTGGGAGAGAGGGGATCCTTGATCTCCAACCATTTACAAAGTAATTCTGCTCTATATTTGTGGAACTAGGTCAGGCAATGACAATGGCTATGGGCTCCGAACCCTAGCTGAGTAAGCCATGGAATTTTTTACCTTGGTCTCTGAGATGAACTAGTAAGGAGACAGCTTGCTTGCATTTTTTGGGAAGGCCTATCACCTATGATTAAGTATGAGCTTGCTACCTGGGAGTTTCCTACCTCACTAGAAGCACTTATCTATCTCTTGGGGAAAATTGACCTGTGCCTAAAGGAAAGAGTCTGAGAGAAGCGCTTGGCACATAGAAGTGTTACATGGGCACTGTTCTTCCAACCCTTGCTTATGTCTGAAACCACCATGCCAGTTATTCTTCCACCAGAAGAGCCCATGCAATTGGGCTGCTGTTGCTTGGCTCCCAAAGAAAATATCCCATGCAGGCAACTAGGCTTCTGCTTATATTGTGTGGCCTGAAATCACATTTTAGCTCAATGCGCTGAGAGAATAGGGAGTATACAATGTCCAGAGTTAGTTGGATGGATTACCCTAGAGCTCACAACCTTGACTCCCCAGCTCCTCCTGCCAGTCACTTCCATATGTTTTTTCACCCAGGCCTTTGTGGACTCCAGCTCCAGGGGAACTTCATACAGCAAGAGCTTGTTGACAATTCCAAATACCTACTGTTTCCATGACTCTATCCCTGGTAGTCTCGTCCGTTTACAAAGATCTCTTTCTGGAAAAGGTGACCTGCCTTACCATGCCCCTCACTTATTTCCACGTCCTATTCAGAGCAGTGAGTCTGGCTATACTAGGCCTGCCATGGCTCCGGTGACATCAGCCACAGTCTGACTGGTCCACCTCAGAACTCATTCATTGGGGACCTGGGTGTACCTGATCCTGTATGGAATCCAAAGGGTCATCTCAACTGGTGATTGTGGCTTTTAACCTTCCAAGATCTTCACCTACCTATATGGAGTACAGGGAAATTCAGTCTGCCTCACAAGTCCCCTAGGATAATATCCTTAAAATCACCTACAAGCAGTTACAGGAAAAAACTGAAACAAGAGAGGACTGAACAAAAGAGTCTGGAGAAATAAAACAACCTCGTTAAGAAAAGGCTCAAGTCACTCTTTAATGAAAAAGATGAAGAGATGCACATCCTGCATACCCATCTTTTGGAAGGAAGTAAAAGGAAGAGAAAGAATGAAAAGAACATTGCAGTCCCATCTAGTTCTACTAATCAAGAGCCTGAAGAGTAGGCTGAGATCCTTACTCTGCCAAAACAGTCCAAAATAGAACATTCCTTTGCTTACAGCTCAGCTCCAGTCCCAGGAATTGCATTAAATATTGGAAATAAGCAACAATTTGGTTGTGGGAACTACCATCCAAGGCATGAAAACCACAGATAACTGAAGGAGGCTAGCACCCCAGTGCCAGATAAGTAAAAAAGAATTTCATCTGGTACCCCAATAAACCCAAGGCCTTATGAGGGAGGCTTAAGAGGAGGGGTAGAGTTATACTTGGCAGTCCATGGGCAACCACTGTGAAACCCCATGCTCATCTTCTGCTTCAGGCCTGCCATGGCATGTCCTGGCTCAGATAAACTTCTCCAAATCATCACGCCGCCGACTGCGACACATACGGCAAGATGACATCAATGATTCCATCATGGCAGGACGCTGATGATGAACAATATGCAGCACGTCCTCAGGGGCATGTGGGTGTCCCTTCTATTTGAAGGGCCTGTGGCAGGAAAAGCCCCATGGAACACCTTGATGACTTCATCAGCCTGGCCTATAAAAGTTCCTCTGGAACTCCACTCCAGTGGCTCAACAACATATTCCACTACTCTTAGTAGTACATGTACTTCCTGTCTTCAGTTCCAGTCTCCTTGTCTTCAGTTCTTCAGTTCAGTGTTCTTGTCTTCAGTTCTTCAGTTATAGCATCCTTGACTTCAGATTTTCAGCTTCTCATTCACTGCCTGCCTGTCCTTCTCCACGCCTTCCTGACCTGCCTATTCATCCCTCCTTTCCCATCGGATAGATACCTGGTTTAATTTCAACCTCAACTTGGATATGCATGACCACTGCCTGCTACTGGATATGCTTGACCACTGTCCCCCAGTGACCACTACCTGCCTCCAGATACATCAGCCCTCCTTCACCCTACCCAGATACTTCAATGACCTTATATGCCATCAGTAGAGGTCCCCACCTAAGACCTGCTGGGCCCAGCACCCAAAGGCTCAGCCCAAGGGGAACAAGAGTTGGTGTAGGCAAAGCTCCAACTGGGCCTCTGCTTCATCTGGGTCCACCTGCCAACAGTTGGCACCTACAAGTCTCCTCCCTGTAGGTTGCGCCAGTCCTGCCTCTGCCCAAGGGTCCATGAACACAACAGTTAGTTAATATCTGAATGCTTCATCTAATATTCTATACTAGGGATGTGAATCGTGTCCTTGATCGTCTTAACGATCGATTTCGGCTGGGAGGGGGAGGGAATCGTATTGTTGCTGTTTGGGGGGGTAAAATATCGTGAAAAATCGTGAAAAATCGTGAAAAATCTAAAAATCGCAAAACCGGCACATTAAAACCCCCTAAAACCCACCCCCGACCCTTTAAATTAAATCCCCCACCCTCCCGAACCCCCCCCAAATGACTTAAATAACCTGCGGGTCCAGCGGCGGTCCGGAACGGCAGTGGTCCGGAACGGGCTCCTGCTCCTCAATCTTGTTGTCTTCAGCCGGCGCCATTTTCCAAAATGGCGGCGAAAAATGGCGGCGGCCATAGACGAACACGATTGGACGGCAGGAGGTCCTTCCGGACCCCCGCTGGACTTTTGGCAAGTCTCGTGGGGGTCAGGAGGCCCCCCACAAGCTGGCCAAAAGTTCCTGGAGGTCCAGCGGGGGTCAGGGAGCGATTTCCCGCCACGAATCGTTTTCGTACGGAAAATGGCGCCGGCAGGAGATCGACTGCAGGAGGTCGTTCAGCGAGGCGCCGGAACCCTCGCTGAACGACCTCCTGCAGTCGATCTCCTGCCGGCGCCATTTTCCGTACGAAAACGATTCGCGGCGGGAAATCGCTCCCTGTCCCCCGCTGGACCTCCAGGAACTTTTGGCCAGCTTGTGGGGGGCCTCCTGACCCCCACGAGACTTGCCAAAAGTCCAGCTGGGGTCCGGAAGGACCTCCTGCCGTCCAATCGTGTTCGTCTATGGCCGCCGCCATTTTTCGCCGCCATTTTGGAAAATGGCGCCGGCTGAAGACAACAAGATTGAGGAGCAGGAGCCCGTTCCGGACCGCTGCCGTTCCGGACCGCCGCTGGACCCGCAGGTTATTTAACTCATTTGGGGGGGGTTCGGGAGGGTGGGGGATTTAATTTAAAGGGTCGGGGGTGGGTTTTAGGGGGTTTTAGTGTGCCGGCTCACGATTCTAACGATTTATAACGATAAATCGTTAGAATCTCTATTGTATTGTGTTCCATAACGGTTTAAGACGATATTAAAATTATCGGACGATAATTTTAATCGTCCTAAAACGATTCACATCCCTATTCTATACCCATGTTCTAGTGACAAGGATGGGATCTTATTGATGTTGGTGTATATGAGTAGTAGAACTGTACAGTTCCTGAATGGTGAGTCCAGCATGATCAGAGGATAGGCCTTGCCTAGAAATAAAAGGAATACATTTATCTTCAGCTATGGCCACTGTTGGTCACAGTCAAGAATTTGTTGTGGGACAATTGAATGCCTGGGACTCTTATGCAGAGAGGCCAATATTGTTTTTCTTGCCTTGAGTTGGCATTTGATTGACTTTCTTGTTATGGTTGAGAATGTCCTCATGAGTCATTTTGATCCACATGTTTTAATGTATTACAGCACCATTTCATCTGCTATAGTCTTTTTCAGTGCTGTTACAAGGGTCAAATTTGACTCAGCAAGGCAACTGTGCTGAAATGATTCATTCTGGACACTGCAGATTAGAGAGTCATTAAGCATGTTGTTGAAGAATTTGCCAAATTTGTAATGCTCTCCCAATTTGTTCAGTTCAGTCATATAAGAATAGAAGAACATAAGATATGCCATACTTGGTCAAACCAAAGGTCCATCAAGCCAAGTATCCTGTTTCCAACAGTGGCCAATCCAAGTCACAAGAACTTGGCCAGAACCCAAACAAATAAATCTCACGCTACAATTGCTTATTAATTAATAGCAATTTATGGATTTTTACCCTAAGAACTTATCTAAACCTTTTTTAAACCCAGTTACACTAACTGCTATAACCACATCCTCTGGCAGTGAATTCCAGAGCTTAACTATGCACTGAGTGAAAAAGAATTTTCTTTGATTTGTTTTAAATGAGCTACTTGCTAACTTCATGGAGTGCCCACTGGTACTTCTATTATCTGAGAGAGTAAATAACCAATTTACTTTAACTTGTTGAAGTCTTTTCATGATTTTGTAGACCCCTATCATATAACCCCCCCCCCCCCCACGCCCTCAGTTGTCTCTTTTCCAAACTGAACAGCTCTAACTTCCTTAGCCTTTCCTCATAGGGAAGCTGTTCCATGCCACTTATCATTTTGTTTGCCCTTCTCTGCACTTTCTCCAGTGCAACTATATTTTGTTTTGAGATGCGGCGACCAGAATTGCACACAATATTCAAGATGCAGTCTCACCATGGAGCAATACAGAGGCATTATGACATCCACCATTTTATTTGCCATTCCCTTCTTAATGATTTCTAACATTCTGTTTGCTTTTTTGATCGCCACAGCACACTCAGCCAATGATTTCAATGCATTATCCACTATGATGCCTAGATCTGTTTCCTGGGTGGTAACTCATAAGATAGAACCTAACATTATGTAACTACAGCAAGGGTCATTTTTCTCTATATGCATCACATTTCACTTGTCCATGTTAAATTTCATCTGCCATTTGGAAGCCCAATCTTCCAGTCTTGCAAGGTCCTCCTGCAATTTATCACAATATGCTTGAGATTTAACTACTCTGCATAATTTTGTGTCATCCACAAATTTGATCACTTCACTCGTCGCACCCCTTTTCAGATCATTTATAAATATATTCAAAAGCACCGGTCCAAGTACAGATTCCTGAGGCACTCCATTATTTACCTTTTTCCACTGTGAAAACTGATCATTTAATCCTACTCTCTGTTTCCTGCCTTTTAACCAGCTTGCAATCCACAAAAGGACATCACCTCCTATCCCATGAATTTGTAGTTTTCTTAGAAGCTTCTCATACGGGACTTTGTCAAACACCTTCTGAAAATCCAAATACACCACATTTACTGGTTCACCTTTGTCCACATGCTTATTTACCCCTTCAAAAAAATAGATTTGTGAGGCAAGACATCCTTTGGGTAAATCCATGCTTGCTGTGTCACAATAAACCATGTTTATCTAAATGTTTTGTAATTTTTTTTTAGAACAGTTTCCACTATTTTTCTCAGCACTGAAATCAGGTTCAATGGTCTATAGTTTCCAGGATCAACCCTGGAGTCCTTTTTAAATATCAGTGTTACATTGGCCATCTTCCAATCTTCAGGTATAACAGATGATTTTAATGATAGGTTACAAATTAATTGAAATAGGTCTGAAATTTCATTTTTTTAGTTCTTTTATAACCCTGTGGTATATACCATCTGGTCCAGGTGATTTACTACTCTTTAGTTTTCAAAACTGGCCTACCACATCTTCCAGGTTCACCGTGATTTGGTTCAGTTCATCTGAAACATAACCCTTGAAAACCATCTCCAGAATGGGTATCTCTGCAGCATCCTCTTCAGTAAACACTGAAGTAAATAATGTGTTTAGTCTTTCTGCAATGGCTTTATCTTCCTTAAATGCACCTTTAACCACTCAATCATCTAACTGTCCAACTGACTCCCTCACAGGCTTTCTGCTTTGGATATATTTTAAAAAGTTGTTATTGTGAGTTTTTGCCTCTATGGACAACTTCTTTTCAAATTCTCTCTTAGCCTGTCTTATCAAATCGATGTCTTACATTTAACTTGCCAATGCTTAATCCTAGTTTCTTTTGATGGATCCTTCTTCCAATTTTTGAATGAAAATCTTTTGGTTAAAATAGCCTCTTTCAACTCACGTTTTAGACATGTTGGCAATTGTTTGACCTTCCTTCCACTTTTCTTAATGCATAGAATTCATCTGGACTGTGATTCTAGGATGGTATTTTTTTAACAATGCCCTTGCCAGTTGCATGCATTTTACCTTTGTAGTTGCACTTTTTAGTTTCTTTTAACTATTTTTCTCAATTTATCAAAGTTTCTCTTTTGAAAGTATAGTGCTAGAGCTGTGTATTTACTTACTGCCCCCCCTTCCACTCATTAGTTCAAGTTTGATAATATTATGATCATTATTGCCCCATAGGGGTGTGCATTCGTTTTGAACTTAAATGTAAAACGCAACTTTTTTTTTTAACTTAAAAAAGTGATGAGGCGAAAACGATCGGATTTCCAACTTATTCAACATAGCTATGTTGAATAAGTTGGAAATTGCGATTGTTGATCCTAAATAAAAATTTAAACCCCTCACCCTCCTTAACCCCCCCCCCCAAGACTTACCAAAACTCCCTGGTGGTACAGCAGGGAGTCAGGACGCCATTTCTGAACTCCTTTGCGAGGAGCACATGACGTTGGCGTCACGTCGGAGTGACGTGACGTCACGTGATTCCTCACGCGATCGCTCCGGGGGACCCTCGTTGCACCCAAAGGAACTTTTGGCCAGCTTGGGGGGGTCCTCCTGACCCCCCCAAAGGTAAGTCTTGGGGGGGGGGGATTAAGGAGGGTGAGGGGTTTAAATTTTTATTTGCACGTATGGACATAGACTCAACTTATGGAATTCTCCATATGTCCATATTGACCGCAAATGGGACCCCCTTTCGACTTATGGACTTATGAACATAAACTTTTGCTCTGCACATCCCTATTGCCCCACCACCGTGACTTCTCTCACCAAATCCAGTGCTCCACTGAGATCTAGTTCTAAAATTGTTCCATCTCTCGTCAGTTCCTGAACCAATTGCTCCATAAAACTGTTATTTATTCCATCCAGGAACTTTATCTCTCTAGCATGCCCTGATGTTACATTTACCCAGTCAATATTGGGGTATTGAAATCTCCCATTATTACTGCACTACCAATTTGGTTAACTTCCTTAATTTCTCTTAGCATTTCACTGTCCATCTCACCATCTTGGCCAGTTGGATGGTAGCATACTCCTATCACTATACTCTTCTCCAACACCAAGGGATTTCTATCCATAAAGATTTGATTGTGAATTTAGTCTCATGCAGGATCTTTATCCTGTTGGACTCTATGCCATCCCAGACATAAAGTGCCAACCCGCCAGCAAGGTACTCCTCTCTGTCATTGTGATATAATTTGTACCCCAGTATAGCACTGTCCCATTGGTTATCTTCTTTCCACCATGATTCTGAAATACAATTAAGTTTATGTCATCATTTACTGCTATACATTCTAATCCTCCCAAATTATTTCTTAGACATCTGGCATTAGCATTAGCATACACACATTTCAAAGTGTGTTTTTTGCTTGTATTAACATTCTGCTTTTCAGGTGACAGGGATAAACTGCAATATTTTAGCTGAGGTGAGTTTTTAACTATAGGCACTTGGCCTACTTTTGTTATTTTTGGAACCTGTCTTTTGGGATTCCCTAACTCTAATTCTTGATTAGTATCCTTCGAAGATACCTCCCTCTGAACCATGTGCTGCTGAGGCGACTGTTGGCTTTCCCATTTGATTGGTTTAAAAGCTGCTCTATCTCCTTTTAAAGGTTAGTGCCAACAGCCTGGTTCCAGCCTGGTTAAGGTGGAGTCCATCCCTTCAGAAAAAGACTCCCTCTTCCCAAAAAGAATCCCCAGTATTTGGCAAGACGGACAAGCAGAGCAAATGTATGATGTTTTAATCCACACACAGTCAAGAAAATAGCCCATGTCTATTCAGGGATTTCAAGCTTGGTTCCAAAAACAATGATCTCTCTGCGTATGAGTCCCAGGCATTCAATTGTCCCACATCAAATTCTTTACTGTGGCCAACAGTGGACATCAGGGGTGTGAATCGTGTGATCGATCATCTTAACGATCGATTTTGGCTAGGGGGGGGGAGGGAAATCTTATCGTGTGTTTTTTTTTTTTTTTTAAATCGTTAAAAATCATAAATCGGAGGAGGGGCGGGAAAACCGGCGCTACCTTTGCCCTCACTATGTCATACGGGCGGACCGTCGCCCATATGACATAGTGAGGGCAAAGGTAGCGCCTGCGCCATTTTGAAGATTGGCAATACGGCCCGCGCACAGGAGGTCGCTCCCGGACCCCCGCTGGACTTTTGGCAAGTCTTGTGGGGGTCAGGAGGCCCCCCCCCCCAAGCTGGCCAAAAGTCCCTGGGGTTCCAGTGGGGGTCCGGGGGCGATCCTCCTGCACGCATGACGTCGGGACCCAGGAACCAAAATGGCGCCAGCAATACCTTTGCCCTGTCACATGATAAGGGCAAAGGGCCACTGGCGCCATTTCTCTCAACGCAGTCGTGGCCAGAGAGAGGGAGATCGCGTCGGGACCCCTCCACTGGACCCCAGGTAATTTAAAACATTTTGGGGGGGGTTCTGAGGGTGGGGGATTTGTTCTAAAGGTTCGGGGTGGGTTTTAGGGTTTTTTTTGGTGTGCCGGTTTTCCCGCGTCCTATTTAACGGTACAATACAAATGCCCCTGACAATAAATCGGGGGCATTTGTATTGTATCGTGCACTCTAACGATTTTGGATGATTTTAAAATTATCTGATGATATTTTAATCGTTCAAAAACGATTCACATCCCTAGTGGACATAGCTGAAAATAAATTGTGTTCCTTTTATTTCTAGGCATAGTCCTATCCTTTGGGTGCTGGCTGATCATACTGGACTCACCAGTCAGGAACTGCACTTTTCTACTATCCATATACCCCAACAGCAATAGGATCCCATCCTCATCACCAGAAAATGGGAATAGAATATTAGATGAAGCTATCGGTTATTAACTAATTATTGTGTTCGTGGACCCTTAGGCAGAGGCACTACTACTACTGGCACAACCTTCAGGGAGGAGAACTATAGGTACCATCCATTGGCAGATGAACCCAGATGAAGCAGATGCTCAGCTGGAGCTTCGCCTACACCAGCATTCATTCCTACTTTGTCTAAAGTAGACTCTGCTTGGTGGGACTGAACCCGTACTCATCTCTAGTTTGACATTACTGAGGTACAGGATCAGCAAAAGTAAATAAAGGCTAGGCAGATGTTGCTTACTGTTGTGAACATCTACATGAGAATAAAGCACAGTGCAAAACTCTGCCATGAAAAGTTGACTGAACAGTCTTTCAATCAGAAGAGATAGCTGGGGGGGGGGGAGCGGGGGGAGGATGCTGGGGAGACTCAGACATTGGCTGTAAACTGAGGCTGCATTCCACAATTTTGTTGCAGCCCTCCCATGCTATTGTAGGGTGATTGGGAGCTCTAAAATCCTCCTCATAAAAGAGTGCTGAGAGGACCAACCTCAACAACCAGGGCCAGGGTATGCCACTGTCAGCTGGAATTTAAAGCTCTGAATCAACCTCTGATAGCTCTGATAGCTTAAGAGGCCTGCGACAGAATTGTGGAATGGAGCCGCAACTTACGGCCAGTGTTCAAGTCTTATTTATTTTATTTATTTATTTAGCACTTTTATATACCGATTTTCCAGTAAACAGAATTACTAATCAAGTCGGTTTACATTCTAAACAATAACCATGACAAGAGGTTATTCCCATCATTCTGCCCAAGATGTGCTGCTGTCAGGTGGAATTTAGAGCTCCCAATCACCCTACAATAGCATGGGAGGGCTGCAACAAAACTGTGTGCTTGGTTTGAAAATGCCCAAAACCAATTGTGTGCTGGCACGGTTCTAAATTTTGTACTGTGTTCATTGTTAGATTGTTGATTGTTATTGTTTGTAAAAAAAAAAAATGTTAGAAATCGTTGTGATAAAAGATAAAATACACCTCGATTTTTGTGTCTAGATGGATTGATGAATGAGGTGTGCCACTGCTTATCTTTTGGAATAGAATGGCTTTTTTACAATGCCAATTTCTTACAGAGATAGAGGAACTTGGTAGGGATGTGAATCGGGCTTCGGACGATTGAAAATATCGTCGATATTTTCAAAATCGTCAGAAATCGGGTGCTCCCCCGAAACGATAGGAAAACCCCACGATTTTGATGTGAGGGTTCTCTTATCATTTTGGGGGAGGGCGGGAAAAACGGCACACAAAAATAACCCCTAAACCCACCCCGACCCTTTAAAACTAATCCCTTTGCTTCCCCCACCCTCCTGACCCCCCAAAAAACATTTTACAGGTACCTGGTGGTCCAGTGGGGGTCCCGGGAGCGATCTCCCGCTCCCAGGCCATCGGCTGCCACTAATCAAATGGCGCCGATGGCCTTTTGCCCTTACCATGTGAAGAATATGTCTGAGTAAGATAACCAAGAATACCCAGACTCCTCTGCTGTACTAGCCTGTCAGAGGTGAATGAACTTTGAGAGACTTTCTGACTATCACAGATTCAACGGATGCAGAAGATTTTGGGAAACTGGTAAATCCTGCAAAGCTTATAATTACAGGCCAGGAAGGCATCAATGACTTGCAGAGAATCTCTGAGACAGATTTGCTGGCAACAAAAGGAGAGAGGCCTATTTTAATGGCCACATTTACTTCACAATGCAGGGATACTCGTTCTGCAGGAAATCAGGATGCAAGCCTTATCTTGCAAATGCTGGTTTCAATGACCTGAAACCAAATTGAATGAACC
>NW_021821375.1:0-77585 GCF_901001135.1 Rhinatrema bivittatum | reverse complement strand
CCGTTGGTACCTGGTTTGGTGTCGTTGTTGTCCGCTGGTCAAGTCCAGCCTGCAGCTAGGGATTCCTCCATGTATGAGGACTAACCATCCTGCTTGTCCTAGGAGAAGCACAGTTGCTTACCTGTAACAAGTGTTCTCCAAGGACAACAAGTTTAGTCCTCATGAAACCTGCCCGCCACCCCGCAGAGTTGGGTTCTTCTGGTTTGTTCTTTGTTATTGTATCTACATACCCGCATGGATGCAGGGATAGTGGTATGCTGGGCATGCTCAGTGTACCAGCCAAAGTTTCTAGAAACTTTGACAGACATTTTCCGTGCCGGGCTCCAACTGATGCTGTCACCCATGTATAAGGACTAACATCCTGCTGACCTATGAGAACACCTCTTACATGTGAGCAACTGCACTTTCTATTATGATTGATGTTTTGTACTTCTTGATTTTATTGTTTGTTTTATGAGAAATGGTGATATTTCTGTTTTTCCATTGATGTACTGCATCAGAGACTGGCTTGTTGTGGTTTCCAGTTCAGTTTTGTCTTCATGTTTCCATTTACACTTTATGGTCTCTTTATTTTGTATTTGGTAACGTCTGTCTGTGTTCTGCATGTGTAACTGAGCTGAGGCTAAAGGAACCCTAAAGTCTAAAGGATGGAAATGAAGAAAAGAGTGCATGGAGTAACTTGATGGTACAGCCAATAAGCCTTGGTTAATGCAACTCCATCATTGCTCTCTGCTTCAATGGCAGTGGGAAAAGAGGAATTGGATTCTTTCAGCAACTGAGGGAAACAAGTATGGGGGTAACTTGCTGATGCAATGGTTACTACCCTTAACCAATAAGACTGTTACTTTGATGCAACTCAAACATTGCTCTCTGCTTCAACGGCAAGGCATAACAAGGAACTGGATTCAATAACAATCAAAGAGGGCTAGTGTGGGAAACTGATAAGCATGGAGGGGTAATGGGGAACTGGATTCAAAGAGCAATCAACGAGGGCCCTGATTTTTATGGTCTGGGAAACATATAAGCATGGGGTAACCAACAAAGCTCAGCACAAACTACCATAAGCTTATATAAGCTTACTGGGCAAACTGGAAGGACCATTTGATTCTTTTCTGCTGTCATTTCTATGTTTCTATGATGGATTCTGCTAGTGTGCCAGCCAGTTGAATGGATGGAAGGGGGACCCCAGTTCAGTTTGCTCATCTCTGGTCTAGGGTATGCTGCTCTTCTTAATTATTTAGGAAAGTGTGGAATTTACATTAGAGATATTTTGGCTCCAGACCACATGATGGACCTTTCAAGGTTTGGCTTGGCATGCTTTTAGGAACTGTTGAAATACGTGCTGCACAGACAGTGCTCAAGGGTGTCGGGCATATAACCTGTGAACCTATTTGAAAAAATCCCCCAGGCTGATATTTTTCTACAATCTGCCCCTGCTCTTATCCTTTCCTCTTTCCCCACTTCCTCAGATACTGTCTCCTTCACTGCTGCAGGCAATACTGGGGTCTAAGTTTACTTGGAGCCTTGCAGTTATTGTTCACCCCATGAGGGTAGTGTGATGTGATGCAAGAGACAACATCTGAGGGAAAAATGGAATGCAGTGGTTGAGCCAAGAAAACTGCTGTGGTTTGGTGGATGGGGAACTTGAGGTGAAGAAATACTGTGGTTTGGCTGGTAGAGAGAGAAAGAAAATGCTGTGGCTTGGTGAATGCTCTCATCACCAAACTTTCATCTGCTCCCTGATGAAATAAGCTTATTCATTGAAATTAGAGCTTTAATGGACATGAAAGCAAATGGCTATTAATGTGTCACTCTTAAATGAGTGTAAAATTAATTTCTGCTTGTCTACATTAAATATTTCATGGACTTTTTTGAAGATAAAATCTTTTAACCACTGTCCATGCATAGGTAGGCCCCATGGCTCAGGCTACAGCGCTGGAAACTCAAATGTGAGTTTCCTGTCCAGTGGCAATAGTTGGGATCAAGGCTACATGCTCAATCCTATGTAGAGGAGGGAAGGCAACTACTCCTACTGTAGCATTTCCAGCTTGCTCAAGCAGCAGTATTGAGGTTGAGTCTTGAAGAAATTGTTCCAGCAGCTCTCCTGGCCAGCAAGGGCACATACATTGCCCAGACATGTCATCTGAGGGTGGTGGGTGGGGGAAATGAAAAAAGAGGAAAAAAAAATGGGATAAAATATCATTGTCCATGAATGGTCAAATTCAAACCTTGGTGTACACTGGCTTTGGCATGTCAAAATTCCCACTGCAAAAATGAAATAAGATACCGTAAAATCTTCCAGATTTAACCTGGCAGTTAGGATATGTAAGGGAGATACCAGATATTCTACCACTGTATGCAACAAAATACTGACCTCAGAGGAACACAGACTTTAAAAGATGGATGCTGACACATATGTTCCAGCAAAGAAACACTGTCTCAGTAGAGAGAAACAAGATAAGAACTTTGACCAGCATAACAATGCTATCTAGCTATCAGATCAACTTGTTGATCCTTGCTAAATAAAAAAATTGGCCCTAGCATAGCCAGGGCAGAAACTCAAAATAACTTAATCCCCTAGAGCAGAAAACACAGTCTGTCCAAGGACAGTTCATCAAACTGGAACAATAAACCACCCCAATGGAAGAGGGGGGGAAGCCTCTGAAAGTAAGAAAATTGCTGATATGGCAAGACAGTGCTGGTCAAGACGTGACCAGATACAGTCCAGAGTTGCCATGCGGCAGGAGCAGTGATTTCCCCCCCATGGAAAAGGGGAAGGTTAGTGATCTGAAATGTAGAGTCAACATCATCTGAAATGTAGAGTCAACACCACTGCATGAATGTGCATGAAGTTTTCACATATTCATCAGCTGATGGGGAAACAAGAAAAAAAAGAAGACCAAATGATGCATTGAGCTCTTCCTACTCTTCAGCAACAGCAGCTACCTGTTCAAAATCAACAGAGGAAAAGGCATCAGCCCAAGGCTGAGCAGCAGATGCAGCCTAAACCAGGCATCTGTTTTTGACAATTCTATGACCAGTCTCCCTGCCTCATCTGGTGAGAGGAAGAGTTAAGTCCTTCCTTCCAGTGTGGCTTCAGATTACCAAGACAAATGGTGACATATGACTACTGTTTAGCTTTCTTTTGCCCTCCTCCAATCCAACAGATTTGTCTTCAAATCCAGCTCTTCTCAGTCTGCCCAACTGCAGTTGGAACTGAAGTCTCTCCTCACTCAGAAGGCAGTTGAATCTGTACTCTCCCAGGAGCAAGGCCAGGGATTAGATTCATGGTACTATCCAATTTCCTGGAAATCAGGGGATTTGAGACCTATACTGGACTTAAGCAGACTGAACAAGTTGCTGGTTTGGGAGAGGTTCAAGATGAACTTGCTCCATACGATTCCCCTTTCATTCAACTGAGAGATTGATTTTGTGCATTGAATTTAAAATATGTTTTTTGCACACATTCCCATTGAAAATTTCTGAGGTTCATGATGATGGATGAATACTTCCAATATAAGGTGTTCCTCTTTAGCCTCTCAGTGGCGCTAAGGGTATTCACAAAATGTATTCTGGTAGAAGTGGCACAGCTTCATCGGCAGAAAGTCAGCATATTCCCATATCTGGACAATTGCTTGGTGATGGGTCCATCTCTGTAAGGTATTCTGGAGTCCCTCAAAAAGTCCATCCATCTCCATACCTGGGTTTCCTAGTCAACTTTGCCAAGTCAAATCTATTTCTGGCTGAAATAATTTTGTTCATCAGAGCCTGGAGAATAATTCTAGAAGAAAGTATTTCTCCCTGTCAAAAGGGCCACGTTGATGATGGACCTAGTAAGGGTTTCCTTCAACAGGGCTGAGGGTCAATAAAGTTGGTCCTGGTCCTTCTGGTCACATAGGAGATGCTGTGCATGTGGTACCTCTGACTCTTCCACACATGTGAGGTCTCCAAGGTGACTGCAAAGCTAATAATATCAGTTCTTTCAAACTTTATCCCACCAAATCTCTGTTTCTTCCAGGATGAGAGCATCCCTTCAGTGTGGATCATTCCAAAAGTTCTAAAGGTTGGTCTCTTACTAAAGTATCATAGCATCAAATGAAGATTGGACATCCAAATAGCAGATGAAATTTAATATGGACAAATGCAAGGTGATGCATATAGGAAAACTAACCCATGCTATAATTACACAATGTTAGGTTCCATATTAGGAGCTACCACCCAGGAAAAAGATTAGGCATCATAGTGGATAATACATTGAAATTTGGCTTAAAGTGCTGCGGCAGTCAAAAAAGCAAACAGAATGTTATGAATTATTAGGAAAGGAATGGTGAATAAAACAGAAAATGTCATAATGTCTCTGTATCGCTCCATGGTGAGACCGCATCTTGAGTACTGTGTACAATTCTGGTCACCACATTTCAAAAAAGTTGCACTAGAGAAGATACAGAGAAAGGCAACCAAAATGATAAAGGGAATGGAACGGCTTCCCTATGAGGAAAGGCTAAAGAGGTTAGGACTGTTCAGCTTGGAGAACAGATGTCTGAACAGGGGATATGTTAGACGTCTATATAATCATGAGAGGTCTAGAACGAGTAAATGTTAATCTTTGTTTACTCTTTCGGATATTTATTCTTTCAGATAATAGAAGGACTAGGGGACACTCCATGAAGTTAGCAAGTAGAACATTTAAAACAAATCTAAGAAAGTTCTTTTTCACTCAGTACACAATTAAGCTCAGGAATTTGTTGCCAGAGGATGTGGTTAGGGTAGTTAGATTTGGATAATTTCTGGAGAAATCCATTAACTGCTATTAATCAAGTTGGCTTGACTGCTATTACTGGCTATTACTGCTATGCTATTACTGGCCATTAGTAGCATGGGATCTACTTAATGTTTGGGTACTTGCCAGGTACTTGTAACCTGGATTGGCCACTGTAGGAAACAGGATGCTGGGCTTGATGGATCCTTATCTGACCCAGTATGGCAACTTCTCATGTTCTTATGTTCTAATATGTGTACCGATTCCTCCACTAAGGGGTGTGGGGTGCAAACTTATGTTATGTGGACCCAAGGATGTAGTCTCCCATAGAGTCTTCTTTAAATCAGCCATCTAGAGCAGCAAGCAATTCACTATTCTCTGAGAGCTTCTTCTCATCTTCTTTTGTGAATCTTAATCTAGACAGACCACCAAATTCTTTACAATCCATGTTCTATATAAACAAATAGGGAGGTATGGGCTCTTTTGTTTTTTGCCAGGAGGCTATCCAAACTGGTCATGGGCAGGACATCACAATGGCCATTTTTAGGTGACCTATCTTCTGAGAATCCAGAATACATTAGCAGACTACCTCAGCAGAATGCCACAACTGTACAAGTGGTCCTTGGATCAAAGAGTTGCAGATGACTTGTTCTTCTCCATGTATCCAAGCAGCTACAGATCAATTCTCGATGCTTTTCTGCCCAACTTGAACTCTACACACACACACACACACCAATTCCTCTAATCACCAGAACTGTCCAGAAGGTCCTTTGGGACAAGATGGGTATAATCTTCATTGCAACAGCTTGGCTGTGACCAGTGTGGTTTCCATATTTCATTTATCGGTTTAATCTCTGATTCCATTGAGAATATCGCCAACTCTCATCACACAGGAAAATAGCAGTCTCTGCCATCCCAACCTTCCATCTCTGGCTCTCATGACATGGATGTTGAACACACAGTAACCTCCTCTCTGCTTCTTCTGAAGTAGGTGGAAGATATGCTGATTTCTGCTAAAAATAGAGGTGTGAATCGTGTAATCGATCATCTTAACGATCGATTTTGGCTGGGGGGAGGGAAATCTGATCGTCGAGTTGTTTTTTTTTCTAAAAATCGTTAAAAATCGTAAATCGGGGGAGGGCGGGAAAACCGGCACACCAAAAAAACCCTAAAACCCACCCGAACCTTTAAAACAAATCCCCCACCCTCCCGAACCCCCCAAAATGTTTTAAATTACCTGGGGTCCAGTGGGGGGGGGGTCCCGACGTGATCTCCTCCCGCTCTCTGGCCACCGCTGCATTGAGAAATGGCGCCGGTGGCCCTTTGCCCTGTCACATGATAAGGGCAAAGGGCCTTATCATGTGTCCCAGCGTTTGAAAAGTTGGTCAAAACCTTCTGTGTAAAAGTCTTTTGGCTGGCATCGTAACCAGCGCTTCACCTCTTGTTCCACTTCTTCATCGCTGGTGAAATGTTTACCACCGAGATGGCTTTTCAGTTTGCCAAACAAGTGAAAATTGCTGGGTGCCAAATCCGGACTGTATGGTGGATGTTCAAGAACTTCCCAGTGCAGGTTCGCAATTGTCTGACGAGTCTCATTCGAAGTGTGTGGTCTGGCATTATCATGAAGAATCAGCACTCCTCTTTTTTCCGGATCTGGGCGTTTTCTACGAATAGCTCCTTTAAGCTTTAATAGAGTAGCACAGTAGGAAGCCGAATTAACAGATTCACCACGCTTCTGAAAACTGGTTAAGAGTATCCCATCTCGGTCCCAAAACACAGTCAACATCACCTTTCCTGCAGAAGGCACAAGCTTGAACTTTCTCAGTGTTGGTGATAGTGGATGCTTCCACTGCATCACCAGTAACAATACGTGCCATCATTGATTCACCTTTGTTTGCATAACGGCAGAGATTTTCCAAACAGACACCCATCCGGTTGTTCTTATTGTCTTCGGTCAGCTGTTTGGGAACCCATCTTGCACAGACTTTGCGAAGTTCAATGCATCGTGCACTAAGGAATATGCTAATCCGTGAGAACACCCAATTTCTTTGGCAACTTCGTCAATTGTTACCCTCCGGTTAGCGCGAACCATCTCTTCAACCTGCTTCACAGTTGCCTCTGTCGCAGTCTCTACAGGTCGACCAGGTCTGGTTTCGTCATTCACGTTGGCACGTCCTTGTGCAAATTTATCGGTCCAGTTATAAATTGCTTTACGCAACAGACATTTCTCTCCATATACTGGATACATTTCTTTATGAATGTCTTTTGCCACTAAGCCCTTAGCCCATAAAAATCGGACAACAGCACGTTGTTCTTCGACCGTACAATCTGTCAACACGGCAGCCATTTTCCTTGTGTACACAGCCCCTGTGCATGCACAGTTTAAATAACTATTTATGTACATAAGCACTTCTAAGGTGCTGCCATCTATGGAATATGACAACATTACAGATATATTTTTATTACCTTAGTAGAGAGATTTGTGACTTACTTACTGACTTACCCTCGTATATTTACACAGATGTATATTTCTAAGGTACACACATTAACATAGGAAATTTTACTAGGCCCTTTTATTTTTCCATTGCTTAAGATAATTAGACTGCAAAGGTGCTTATTGCAGCATATAAAATAAGGCCCAGAGGGCACCTGGAGGATCCAAGATGTCTACATCAGTAACTCACAGATAAGGGCGTCCTCTTACCAATTTTCTCATTTGTGAATATGCTGCATTCTGCCCACAAATGGAGAGCCAGGGAGTGAGAAGCCCAGTTGCCTCCTTCCCAGGCCCCGTTACCGGCCCTATGGAAGTCTGCGTGAGTTGGGCATCTCTATCCCAGGAGTGGAGTCACTGGAGAGGTCTCGAAAAGGAGCGGAACTCGATCCTCTCCCTGACTCAATGCTATCTCTGTTCTCGGTCGATCCGATTGCATCTTCGAACCCTGCCCAGAACCTGATGCTGGAGGAGCAACGATACTCGGTGCAGGCCGATGATGTGGCGATGGCTAAGTCAAGTCACTCTGGGACCGTGAGTCTAGCAGAAGTTGGCTTGGAAATGCATTACATCTACGGCATCAAAGGGCAGCTGTCTGAGAGAGAGGCAGTTCGACGTAGAGAGGAGGAAAATGCTGAATTGGTGCAACTTTACAATCCTTACCTCTGGTAAGTCCTGCTACCTTTTCTCTTGAAACTATCTGGGAAGCTATTAAGACTTTGGATAATAATATATCTGCTCATTTAAGCCCTGTGGTTCGTTATTGAATGATTTGGAAATTTGAGTAAAGTTATTGGCATCAGATAGAAAATCTCTAAATAATTAAATACTTCTCTTAAACTGGAAGTGGCTAGTAATACTGCCTTGCAGCAAAATCTATTCAAAGAAAACCAGCAAGCTAGGGGGGAAAACCTTCGGTTTATTAATTTTCCTAAGGATCCTGCTATACCCCCTAAAGACATGCTGAGCCAACTTGCCTATTACTTTGAGGGCTATTTACCACCTTATAAAAAAAACCCCACTAATGGATAAGAACATGCAAGTGTTGTCTCTGATTAGACCACCTAACTTAAATTTACCTACAATTTTGGAATCCTCAGTGTCTGATATAGTCACTCCACTACTTTAGTGGTTGTTTTTCTCTTAGAATCAGATACAGAGTAGGTTCTAAAGCTTTTCTTTCGTCTTCATTTGGAATTGTTTTTGAGCCTTAAAATTCAAGTTTTTCCAGATATATCTAGACAAACTCAGAGGAAGAGGAGGAAATTTTTTGTTAAGACCTCGAGTTTTGGAATTGGGTGCTTTATTTGTTCTCTAATTCTCCTGTAAAAGTCATAAAATATCAGAGTATTTCCTATGTTTTTTTCCATTCTCATAGCTTGTTTCATTTCTGAGTGACAAACTCCCTCAGTCAGCGGATACGCCCCTCTACTATCTGAGAATGCCTCAGAATACCAGTCATAATCTGAATAAGCTAAAAAATATCCTCTGTTCCTAGTTTTCTTTATAACTGACATTGGGATATCATTCCCTTCTCTTTTTTCCCTTCAGTTGTGTTAGGATCTTCTTTATTGAGGACTTAGAATGTAGTGAGACAGGAGAATTATGTTTTTTTATTGTTGATATTTTCATATGTATGCTTCACTGTCTTAGTGTTTTCCCATTCACGTTAAATCTTGAAGTATATTTAAAAATGAATAAATTAAAAATTAAAAAACAAATAAGGCCCAGAGGAGAAATCCAGCTTCCACTTGTTAACAGTCATAAACCTGAGAGAGTAACCAGGATTTCATTGCTGTATGGAACTTCATGAAATTATCTTCTGCACAGATGTCATAATGTAGAGCGTTCCAGAGCAATCAAGTGAAAGAAGTTCTCAACTTGGTGTGGAACCAATCTGATTCCTTCTCCTATGGCCCAATGGACTTGCTTCATTATCTGTTCTTTTTCTCATCCTCAAGCATTAATACCTCTTCAGGCAAGGTTTATCTCAGTACCATTGTGGCTTATCATCAGCAGGTGGAAGGGGCTCTAATCTTTCTCCACCCTTTGGTATCCAAATTCATGAAAGGATTATGGCATTCCAGACCACTGGTCAGTAAACCTCCAGTTTCTTGGGATTTCAGTGTAGTCCTAGCTCAATTCATCAAAACATTCAAACTGCTCGAGTTGGTGGACATCAGGTTTCTTACCTGGAAAGTTTTGTTTTTTGTGGCCATCATGTTGACACAAAGGGGGTAATTTTCAAAAGGAGTTACATGCGTAAATGTAGCTACTATTGTAGCAATTTTCAAAAGCCATTTACTCAAGTAAAGTGCACTTATGTGAGTAAATCCTATAGACAAGTCAATGGCATATATTGTAGCAATTTTCAAAAACCCACTTACTCAAGTAAAGTGAATTTACTCCAGTAAACCTGGTTTTTACTCGAGTAAATGCTTTTTAAAATCAGGCCCAAAGTGTACACAAGTTTCAAGCTGTGGTTTCATATTCACAAAACCTGCAGTTTTTCATAATAGAATGAACCCACCCCAAGTTCCTTTCCAAAGTGGTATCTGCATTCCACATTAATCAAGCTATTGTGCTGCCTTCATTTTTTTCAAGACCACATGCGCACAGAAAACAGGCTCTTCACTCCTTGGACTGTAAGAAAGCCCTAGCATATTACCTAAAGAGGACTGAACCTCCCCTTAAGCTTCTCGACTGTCTGTGTTCTTTGATCTGAATAGATTGGGAAGGGCAGTTGCCAAACAATCTTTGTCCAATTGTATAGGGAATTATATAGTGTGTGTTATGCATTGGCTGGCTTATGGATTGCAGACTTGGGCAGGGCTCATCAAGTGAAGGCCATGATGACTTCAGTGGTTCATCACAGGGCTACTTCTATTGAAGACATTTACAAAAGCTGCTACTTAGTTATCTGTTCACACTTTCTTGTCCCACTATGTCTGGACAGCACGTCATGAGGAGACAGTAAACTGTTTATCCAGTAATTAATTCTCCATTTCGTGGGGCCGAGTTATCGTTAAGTAAATGCTTCTGCCACTGCAACCCTCAGCTTGCAATTCCCCACGTGTAATGGCTAATTCATGCCTGCTTGTTGATGGAGAAAGCAACTTTGCTTATCTGGAAACAGGGTTCTCCGTAGACAGCAAAATGAATTAGCTATTTTCAATACCCTCCCACCTCCCTGTAGGGCCGACTATCAGCTTTGGAAGTGACTATCGGGCACATTTTACTGTACTTACATGTGTGGCCGGGCCCTGCATTCACTGTGTGCATTTTCAAAAGGGCCCGGCCACACGCATAAGTCCCGATACTCACACAAGTGCCGGGCCCTGAAAAAGGGGCGGGCCAGGAGGGCATGGTCTGGGTGGGGAGGGGCAAGGTGGAGCGGGACAGCAGCCATTAGCTGCTGTTCCAGGAAGCACGCGCCGGAAGCTGGCCTCGCGTGGAAGTTTCTTCTGCTTCAACTGAGCAGTAAGTAAAAAAAAACAAAAAAATGGGGATAGAGTTAGGTTAGGGGTTGGGGTGAGAAGGGGAAGAGGTAGGAAGAGAAGGGTTAGGGATAGGAAAGTTCCCTTCCAGTCTGCTCCTTAATTGGACTGGGAGAGAACTGGGGAAGGCCGATTGCATCGCCGCACATAATTTACTAAAATTTACCCTCCCTGAGCTCACCACCCACACATGCGGATTTTAAAATCCGGTGCGCATGTGCCCACGGCCAATGGATTTTATAACATGCACACACCGGTGCGCGCATGTTATAAAATTGGTGCGTGCAAGTACGCGCGCCGGGAGCTACGCACACATGGACACATGCGCGCTCCTTTTAAATCTACCCCTTAGGGGCTAATGAGGCTTTGTGCTCACACAGCAAATCCCATGCATGCTCAATAAAGTCTTTACAAGCCTTTGAGAGCTGAGTCTGTGTTAGTGCCATTGAATGACATCACCCACATACTATGCTGTCTAAGGAGAACTCTTCAGTTAAGAAAACTTATTTAATTTACTTTAACATTCTCTTATTCATTTATATAAGTGCTCAAGAATGTGTCAGGCTACTAGGTAATTCGGTAGGAGAAGAAACTCTGGCCAGAATCCTGAATACAGAAAAAAGAAAAAAAAAATCCCATTTGAAAGCCACCAGAGAATTCAGAAACCTGAGTGCTGAATGGTGCATGGCTGATGAGGCAGGAAAGAAGACTATCTTATTTATTTTAACAAGGAAAGCACTATTAGAACATCGAATGGATATAACCTGATAGTAGTGTGAGTTGATTCTAGTGTTGATATGCTCTAAAGCTCGGATTTAGACCTTTGAAGAATTGGCATGGTACTGTCAACTTGAAACATTGGCAAACTCTGTTGTGAAAGTAAATATTTATCATACTGTTTGAGATTTTCTCTAATTAAACTATTGTGTTAATGTCCTTGTGTATATTCTACTTACATATACTGCTCATTTCTTTTCTGCCAGTAAGATATATATATACAAATGTATGTTGTAACTTCATTCTTTCACAAGTTATCAACTGAAAACTATTCAGTATATCCACATCTACCAGTTTTTTCTCTCTAGATAGGTATTTTCTGACCATTTTGCATCCTGAAAATATTGGATTTGTAGCCCAGCTAGAACCAGCATAGAATAAATTGCCAGCATAGTTGTGTGCATTATATAGAAGGAGACTTTGAAATATCCAGTGCCTGACACAGGCATGATCCTCCCCGGCCAGAGCCAGAAAGAGGGCCCAAAAATGAAAACTGTGTGCATGCTGACCAGTGACAAACATTCTGTATAAGCAGACAATGCAGGAGGGAAGAAGGAAGAAGGGGGGCCCTGATGGCCTGCTGTCCCATTGCTCCAGACCAGCTGATCACCCGCAACAGCAATTGGAAGAAAAGTCAGCACAGGGCCATCAGCGGACACATGCTCACAGGCCTTGTGGTGGCCTCACCACCTGCTCCCGCACAGGCCGCCTATTACCAAGAAAACCTGTACCAGGGGCAGAGCTGCCTTGAATCCTGAAAGCGCACACCTCCTGACTGATCCTACACTGATTTACCCTCCTATCGCTACCATCCTTGGGCCCCAGACCAGCCAAAAGAGGCTAGGGCAGGGACGGGCTGACAACGTGCAGGGAGGACCCGGGAGGTGTCCGTGGGCATGGTGCAGACAGGAGAAGAGACATGATGATGGAGTGGGAGGGAAAAGACCTGGGAGAAGGCCATTAGTCTAGGCACGGGTTTTTAGAAACACATTTAATCTTTATTTGCATTTCAGTGCTCTCAGTTTCCCTATTAGACATAGATATCTCAATGACAGTCTTTTGAATGTGGACCAGGGGCTCTGACGTCGTTGGAGAGCCAAGTTCATATACTTGAATCAACTGGCAGCTGTCAATATAGAGAAATGTCTTACTCTCCTCCTCCTTAAGTTAAAGAGTATTTTTTTGTGCAGCTAAGCATTCATTTAGTTTTCTAATATTAATAAACAGATGTACTAATTGAGACAGTTTCCTAAACAGGTGCATAAACGCTTTAGTTCAAATTGCTGTATTAGTCAAATGACCCAGATAGTTCTTAGAAACTTACTGTCAGTGGAAGCAGGCAATAAAATCATCACTATCCCATGGAGATCTTTAGTACATTTTCACATCAGTTGAATCATGTCAACTGTATCTTCAACTACCATTGCTATGATTCATTGACTGTAAAAGAAATTGCTGTATCTTTAAGGCATCAATTTGTGCCATGTAGCCCTTATATAAAGACTTCACCTCCACCTTCATCTATCATAGAACAGTGCAGTTTCTGTCACAGAGGTGAGTCCTTTGGACTGAGGCAAAGTTGATACTGCCCAGGATGTAGGTGTGACTGTGCCCACGCTAACAACAGGTAGACATGCTCTGGCTGGGACGGGGACAAGGCTTCACCTATACCGGACTCTTTCCCCTCAGGTTGAACATTTGGGTTCTGAGGCCGGCAAGACTTAAGTGAGTGTCCACAGCCAGGGGGCGGTGCGAGTGACAGACGAAGTCGGAAGGCAGGCGAAGGTCGACACAGGCAGAAAAGGTGCAGTCAATAATCAAAAATAGGTCAGGGCAGACGGCAAATCAGGCAAAATCGGTAATAGGCAATAGGTCAGATCAGGTGGAAGGAAAGGAAGGCAAGGTAGAACAGGAGCAAGGACAGGGCCAAGACAAGGCAAAGGCAACGACTGGAGCAAGGCAAATGCAAGATCCACGGCAACTAGCTCTGCAGGAGCAGGACAACCTGTTGCTGGTTGTTTGGCTGTGTCAGCAGTGAGGCTTAAATCCCCTGGGCTCGCTGATGTCAGATCTGTGTGCCGAAGGAGCTTTCTTGCCGTGTGGCCAGTAAGTGCTGTGAGTGCACACATGCGCGCACCTAAGGAGCATCAGATGGCGGTGGCAGTGTCGTTGGCATCTTAGGGGTAAGGGGAGGCTGGCGAAGGTGTGGCTGTCGCATCTGGCTACACATTACAGTTTCATAGCCATAGTGGCTGGAGGTTGCTATATAAAGCTCCTGGTGGTATCTATGTTTGGACATAAACTTTCTGGCCATGTATTTTTTGCAAGCAGAAATTTGCTACATGTGATGGTGAGTTTATAAGCCATATCTCTATAGCTTCTGAAAGTTCTTGATATTTTAGAACTTCTCATCATGGTAAAGTAAATTTCTTATCTTAGCTTTGCTTCATCCAGATTTTGGACTTAGAAAACTTTTCAGCAGAAAGTTATCACGTTTGGTGAAAAAAAAAATCAAATTTTATTTTTAAAAGAACATGGATCAGATGCCCACAAGTGGGATGGGCTCCACTCAAGGCACGCTGGCCCTCCTTCATCTTCTGCCACGAGTGGGATAGGTTCCGTTCACAGCATGCTGGGCCGCTTCCATCTTCTGATGTGCATGAGAAACACCCACGCACATCAGAAGATGTGATAAGTATGATATGTTTTCCAAACACCAAGTTAAAAAAGAGAATGCATGTTTGAATTTTGTGCATAAAAATAGCTGTAGTAAAAGTGTTTGTGCATTCTTGTTGACATTTGCATGTATGTTCTTTATAAAATAGTAAAGTATGCACAAAATTGCAAACAATGCCTCAAAACACCCCAATTACATATTCATGTGTGCATTTTCTTGCAAATGCATTATGTTGCCCTTTTTGTAAAATTGCACATATACATGTACAAGTCATTTTTACATGCATAATTGCTTTAAAAATTAATTAATAAGAGGATAATAATATTCTGTCACTGGCCAGATTGCAAAGTTGACTGAATAATCTTATCCAGCTAACTTTGGAGAGATAGCCAGTGGTGCAGATGCACTATTGAATATAGCCAGCTATCTTAAAGAGTGAAAGGACAGTGATTGCTTCACCTAAACTTTGGAACACCCTACCTAAATTCCTGAGAACCCAACACGACCTAAAAATATTCAAAAAGGACCTAAAAACACTAATGTTCCACAAATTCTACACTGACCCTCAGACGTCTGATCATTCCAACTCTCAACTGAACTCTCAGTTATAAACCTCTTAATACATTCTCTTCACCCTGAACTGCATACCCTCCTCTTCCAACCTAATAATGCTCTCTGGACTTGATATGCTTATGTCTGATATTGTTCACATTGTTTTTTCTGTTTACACAACTGCTAAGAAAAATGTATATTTTTGTAAACCGTTATGATGGCTCTACCGAATGACGGTATATAAAACTCAACAAACAAACAAACAAACAAATAAATAAATAAATAAATAAATATAAATGTGAGTAATTCTGGATGCCTTTCATATACCAAATCTAGTAACGTCATAAATCACATGAATTAAAAATTTGACTTTTTAGCAATATTATCAATTCAGTTTTTAAAGTATTGTTTTTTCCTGGCTATTCACTCATTGAAAAGTAAAGTAGTCATATTGTTCAGCTATTTAAAAGATGAACAAGAAAAAACATTTTTTAAAGGATAGGAAGTAGTACATTGTTTCGAACTACTGCATTGTGAATGGTGGTTCATTGCAAAATATGGTTTATGTTCCCTTTGCTTTCATAATTCATTAATACTGTGCATGCCACATTTTAATCAAAATCTGTGTTGAAAACAATATGGTAGTTAATTTGATACAATTTTCAAAACTATGTACTTTTTTTTAAACTCTTTATTTATGCATTAATAGAGGCATACATACAACAAAATCAATTATTCAAACAGTGCATAGTCTAATAGTATATAAACAACTCAGGTACAGTGGTACAGTAATTACACATAGAGCAAAGTGAAGCTAAATGCATAAAGAGCAATTACACATTAGTAATACTGTCTTGATAAGTATGATATGCTTTCCAAATATGATCATATTTAAATTGTTCATTTCTAATTGTGTACTACAAGCGTTCTATGTTAGCCACCTCCTGGACTTGGGCTCTCCAATGTTTTAAGTAGGGAGTCTGTTTCCAAAAAGTGGCGATTGTAAAGCGAATAGCCAGCAACAACTGACCGATTAAACATCTAAAAGAAACCAGCATACCAGAGCTAGCCAGTAGTCTGATTAGTGGCGTAATATTCACTTGAAAATTAAGAATATCAGCCAACTCTTGAGTGACACCAGCCTAGAACTTCGGAACTTCTAGGCATTGCCAGCACATATGGAAGAAGGATCCAATACCTCCACAACCTCACCAAAACTCTGGGTTCAGATAAGGATAAATGGCTGCAAAAAAGGCAGGGATATGGTACATACTATGCAATAATCTCACCATCAACTCCGCATGTTTTTGGCAAATTGAACTACGATGTGCCACTACCCAAATATCCTTCTATGCACGAGCGTCCGAAGAAACCCCAAGATCATCATTCTAAGCGTCCATTAACTGAGAGGAAGTATCTGACCCTAGTTTAACCCTTTAAAATTCCCCAATACATTAAAGAATTCCTTTTGCTTGTGATTCAGGATCACCCAGGTAAGTGAAGAGTCCATTCACCTGACAAATTGGCACAGATATATCAAAGCAAGAAGCCAATGCCTCCCAAAGCTGTAAATAATGACTATGGTCTCCCACATCTAAATCAAATTCCTCACAGAGAAGCAAATGAAGCAAACTTACCCTCTTTCCATAATTGGGCAATACTGATTAGTCCATTAGCATGCCATCCCTTAAAGGCCAGCAAAAAAGTCAAGCCTGAAATCAGTGAATTACCATAGATAGGGGGATACTAAAGCACATTGGTATTCTGCGGATCCAAAAACTGCAAAACCTGGCTCCACACATCAAGCGCATGAGCCAGGAATTAACTACTTCTAGTCACTTGTCATCTGATCAGAGAGGTCGATGGCAAAAAACGGTAACAAAGATAAGTCAATAACATCCAATTGTAATCTTTCCAATGAGATCCATGAATCTTTACAAAGTCCAAGCCAAACCTTAAGACACAATAATAGTGAAGCCCAGTGATATAATTTCAAATTGGGAAGAGCCATACCACCCTGCAACTTAGGCATCCATAGCTGGCTGAGCTGGATTCTAGACTTTTATTTCACCAAATTAAATATAGCTATAGTCTCATGTATATCATCAAAGAGTTTTAAAGCAAGGAACATGTTGAAATAAATATAACAATTTTGGCAAAATACTCATTTTAAGCAAGTTGATCCAGCCCGCCCAATATATGGATAAGCCCATCCAAGAAATCAAGAGCTGTTTTATCTTAGCTGCAAGTACCTCATTGTTACCATAGTTTAGACTATTGTGATTTTTAGGCTCGCATATACCCAAATTATCTTGAAATCGGAAAAACAAATCGGAACAGCGACCTTAGAACTCAAAAGGAGAAGCTCAGACTTGTCCTAATTAACCCTATAACCTGCCAGTCTGCCATATTGTTGCAGAAGCTGCATCAAAGCTGGTCCAGACTGATGCAAATCCATCAAATATAAAAGAACATCCTCAGTATATAGAGAAATGCGATGTTCCCTTTTACCCAAAGTAACACCACAAATATCCTTATTCTTCCACACCGCTTCAGCCAGATCACTTGCCAAATCAAATAAGAGCGAGGATAAGGGGCACCCTTGATGCGTCCATGGGCTATTTCAACAAGCATAAAGCATTCAAGTATTTTGGAATTCTGAAACACCACAAATAAAAATTGTCATGAAAGTCAGTCAAAGGCTTTTTTTGTGTCTAAAGAAGTGACTACTTCTGAAACCCCAGACTTCTCAGCCAGCTGTATAATGTTGAATAGTCGTCTAGTGTTAGACATTGACGAACTCGCTTTAATGAAGCCTGTCTGGTCACAGTGATTTAAGTTGTGCAAACAGTTCTCAAGCTTCATCTGCAACACCTTAGCAAGTATTTTCAGGTCTGAATTCAGCAGAGATATAGGCTGATAAGAACTACATCACCAGCACTCTTACCCTTTGTGAAATAAAGAAACAAAGTATCACCCAAATTACCGAGGGAAAATTGACCTTCATCTACTGAATTAAATAGACTAAATAAGAACGGCATGAAGCCCATCAAAAATGTGTTATAAATATGAATGGTATAACCTTCAGGCCCTGGGCATTTCCCACCTGGCAAAGGTTTAATTGTATCCCATATCTTCTGAACTGAGATAGGTGCCACCAAAGCCTCTCTCTGAGTCTCTGGCAATACTGGCAAATTCAAGCTAGAGAGAAAATCATGAATATTTCCTTCTACTACTGCGGGCTGCTGGGGAGTATAACTGAGAATAATATTGCATAAAGAGCTGCTCAGTCTCACCAGGATTAATCGTAATGTTCCCATTAGACGTTTTAAGGGACGCAATATGAGATTTATATTGCCGTTCTTTCACCATATGAGCTAAAAAAAAACCCTGGTCTGTCTCCGTATTCATAGAATCGTAGACAAGTATATCGCATAGCTCTTTCTATCTTATGCATTTCCAGGGTTTGTATCTCCTTCTGAACTGCTTCCAACTTTTTATAAACGCATATCGAACAACTCTGTTTATGGAAAGCAGGGAGGTGCACCAACTGATTTTGAAGAAGCATAAGTTGTTTATCCCTTTGTCTACAGATGTGACTGGCGTATTCAATAATTTTGCCTCTCAAAACAGCTTTAAAGGTTTCCTACTGCAATAGAGGCAAGTATTCAGTATCCGGGTTATGAGTATTAAACTGGGAAATCGTATCACGCAACAGACCAGAAAACTCCCTATCCCCAAGTAGAGATATGTTCAACCACCAAGTGAAGCCGGACGGCCTGAGTGTTATTCCACCTCTGTTCTTTGTATCGCCCAGAGTGAAAGTTGTTGTTACATTGTAAACCGTTGTGATATGTATATTTTACAGGAACATCGGTATAGAAAAGCAAATAAATAAATAAGTTACACAAGGAAGATTTTCACTACTTACCATATGTTTCAGGAAGTTCGGTGAGCACAAAAAGTAATCTAGGTGACTATGGGAGTTATGTCTAGGGGAAAAAAAAGCATAGTCTCGGTCTAAAGCATTCTGCTGCCGCCATACATTGAGCAAATGATAAGTATCTAACAGCTAACAGCTGCTTATGACCCAAGTGCTGCTGTGAAGCCACACCCAAACCAAAAGAACTATCCAGCACCAAATTCATACATGTGTTCTAATCGCACTCCATCAGCAACCAGTAAAACCCAAATGTGGCAAGAACAACTGTTTATAAAAGGCAGCTTGCCCCTGATTGGGGCCATACACATTAGGTAAGATAAACCTGATAGTGTTCAGGAAACAATCTAAGATTACATATCGACCTCCAGGATCAGAGAAAGAGCCATGCACCATAACAGGAAAGTTTTTATCAAAGAGACCAATAACCCCTTTGCTCCATGGGTTGTAAGAAGCATAATATATGCTGCCCACCCACCCCCCTTTCAGATTTTCATGCTCAGCATTGGTCAAATGGGTTTCCTACTATAGAAGGTTCTGAGTATTCTGTTCACATGCAGATTGCAAGATCCACTTTCTTTTAATGGGTGAACAGATTCCTCACATATTCAAGGGAAAAACATATAATAACCCTCATTGTTCCTTAAGAAATAAGCTTCCTGCCATACATAATGCAAAAGGCCATTTCCTACCCAAACTAGATCTACCCTCAAACAGATAATAACATAACGCCACCCATTGACAATAGTCTCCATAGCTATACTTTGCCCACATTGCCCCATAGGAGGATGTCCCATATACCAGTTTTCACCCAACTTCAAATCCCACAAACCTAAGCCCATAGCTAATATTTTCCAAACAGATCCAACCCCCAGACAATCCCCAAGGGACCCTAAACCATCTAACCCACCCACTAAAAGGTACATAAACCCAAACCCCGTCATACAAGGCAATGAATCCCATACCTATTCCCTCTCTCCATTCACTAAACCCTTGACCCCCAAGACCAAGCATCTTCTGGGTGGGAACCAAATCAAGACCCAGAAAAATAAAAAGAACAAAAAACAAACAAAAAACAAAGCAACAAGAAAAAAACACTGTCAGTCATAGGAAAGCCACCAAATTCAACTGGCAAAACAATTCTGGAGGGCATATGAATCAAATGCGTAGTGATGATAGAAACTTCCCTTCGCCCATCATTCCTTACCAGGCCGCTCTCGTCAGGTTGTGCAGGCCACAAAGAACACAAAGTGACACATTAAGTATAGGGCTAAAGAATTAAGAGCCAGAAGAGCTCTTTTTATAGTTCGCCGGCAACTGCTCTACTTCTGGTGCCTTATTCTCCAGCACCATCCTCAACTTTGCAGGGTACAACATAGAGTAGCAAATTCCCATACTTTGCAACTCACGCTTAATTGCTCCTTGTGCTTGCCATTGCTTCTGCACCTCAATAGAGTAATCTTGAAAAATCATAATTTTCCCCCCTTTATAAGACAGGGAGCTTGTCTTTCGCGCAGCTTTCAAGATTAACTGCCTATCACTGGAGTTATGAATGCGCACAATCAGAGCCCGGGATCATCTTCCTTGTGCTGTGACCGGGGCTAATGATTGATGGGCCCGGTCTATTTTAATGGCACCATTTTTGCATGAATCCAGGCCAAAAGCTCAGGAAGCCAGGTCACCACGAAGAGAACCGGGTTAATGCCCTCACTCCTTTCCAGCAGTCCCACGATTCAGGTATTATTTCTTTGCAACCTATTTTCAAGGTTGTCTAATTTAACAAAGGCAGCCCTATTTATTTTTATTTGGCATTTTTTTATATACCGACATCCGTTTGCACATCGTATCGGTTTACAAATAACTTGGAACTTGTAGGCAAGGCCTTTACATGGAACAGTAACTATAATTAAAAGAGAACAAGAAACCAATTTACAAAAGAGGAAAACTAAATTACAAAAATAATCAGTGACTGTTCACAGAGATTTCAGATATCAATCATATGGTGGGATTAGAAGACGGGTAGGCCTGTAGGAAAAGCCATGTTTTTAGTTTTTTTTTTAATTTAGGTGTGAATGTCTCTGTGCGCAGATCTGGAGGGAGGGCGTTCCAAAGAGTAGGGCCAGCAAGGGAAAAAGCTCTATTCATTGTGGAGATCAGTTTGTAGGGTTTGATAGAGGGAGTGCGGAGTGTTCCTTGAAGGGCGGGACGAGTGGGTCTTGTGGAGGTGCGAGGAAGGAGGGGAGGGCAGAGCCAATGGAGGTTTTCATTTGTAATGCTTTTGTGGATGAGGGATAGTGTTTTGAAAAGGATACGCGATTGTATTGGTAGCTAGTGAAGCTCGATAAGAGTTGGTGTGATGTGGTCTCTTTTTTTAGTGTTTGAAAGAATACGTGCTGTGGCGTTCTGTAGGAGTTGCAAAGGTTTAGTGTGCATGGAGGGGAGGCCAAGGAGGAGAGCATTACAGTAGTCTATTTTGGAGAATATAATAGACTGAAGTACTGTGCGAAAGTCGGAGAAATGCAGTAGGGGTCTGAGTTTTTTGATAGTTTGTAGCTTGAAATAGCAGTCACTTAAGATAGACTTGATGAAGGGTTGGAAGGAGAGTTGGTTGTCGAGAAGAACACCCAGGTTACGGGTGTGCGAGTAGAAGATAGTGGAAGAGTAGGCGAGGGGAACAGATGGAAAAGGAAGTTTGGTGGAAATGATGAGGAGTTCTGTTTTTTGAGGGTTGAGGGCAAGGTGCATGTCTGTGAGGAGTTTGTTGATGGCGGTAAGGCAGAAAAGGGGAAGAGAATTTGCACGTCATCTGCGTAGATGAAGTGCTTGATACCAAGGTTGGTGAGGAGGATGGTGAGGGGAAGCATGTAAATGTTGAATAGGGTAGAGGAAAGTGAGGAGCCCTGGGGAACGCCCTGATCCAAACTAATAGCATCAGATTCATTGTTATCAGCAAGGACTGTGACATGACGATTTTGTAGGTAAGATTTAAGCCAGGAGAGTGCGGTTCCAGTAATACCAATACTACTGAGGATGTTGATAGGGATGGTGTGGTTAACAGTGTCGAACACCGCAGAGATGTCCAACATAGCAAGGAGATAAGAAGTACCAGTATCAGTTTTTTTGATTATGGTGTCAGTTAGGGAAAGTAGTAAGGTCTCCGAGCTCAGATGCTTTCGGAAACCATATTGCGTGGAGGGTAGAATGTTGTGTTGTTCGAGAGGTAGTCAGAGAGGCGAGCGTTTACTAGCTTTTCTAGGATTTTAGCCAAGAGGGGGAGATTGGAAATGGGTCTGAAATTGGAGAGGGTGGAGGGATCAAGATTAGGTTTTTTGAGGATGGGTTTAACTACCGCTTGTTTGAGAATGTTGGGGACCGTGCCCTGTTCTAGGGAGCAGTTGGAAATGTCGGACAGAGGTATGGAAAGAAGAAGTTTGGATGGGATGGTTTCAGAGGGATGGGAGGAGGGTTTCATCTTTCTCAGGATATTTTCTATTTCCAGGGAGGAGGATGGGTCAAAAGTAGACAGGGAAGCCGAGAAGTTGAAGGCGGGTAGAATCACGCTGTTGGAGTTAGGGGCAAATTGTGCGGTAAGGGAGGAGACTTTATTTTTAAAGAATTGTGCCAGTTCGTTGCAGCGATTCTTAGAGGTGGGAGATTGGGGTTGCATTGTGGAGGAGTTGGTAAGGCCAGTGATCAAAGTAAAGAGGGCCTTGGGGTTGTATTGGAAACCATGTATCTTTTTAGAGTAGTATTCTCGTTTAGTGATAAGGATGGTTTTTCTGTATTCGTGCATGAGTTGATAGTAAGTTGTTTTGGCTATCCACTTTAGCTCGTACAAATTAGCGAGTCCTCCAAGTCAGATACTCGCCCCTCCACTTCTTTAATCTGAGCTGAGTTATCTTTAATGGATTCCAAAAGTTGAGCGATTTTTTTCCACAATACCCAATCTAGTGTCTAATCGGGCTGTAATTTTTGCTGCAAATGACGCCAACAGCTTAGAAGTGTGGTCATCTTCTTCACCATCCTCAATGAGCAATGTTTCCTACTCATCTTCTGAAGCAGTGGCCATGGCCCTGTTATCAGCGTCAACCAATTTCTTATTTGTCATCTTTCTCAACTTAGAGCTACGATCGGCCCACAGAACCGGAAAGAACTCTGACTTGAATCCTTAGGAGCAGACATGTAGAAAGATTGTGGCCAAAAAAGGGAGTTAAGGTAAAAAAATATTCAGAAATGACAGGAGCTCAGCCGCTCACAGCTTCTTCCATTAGGGCATAACCGGAAGTCCTCAAAACTATGTACTTTTTACCCTTGGGTTTTGCACCAGTTCTCAAAGGGAACATACGTACGTATTTTCCTTTGAAAACTACCTAGAGAAAAGGTAGCCACTAAGATCTGTATCTTCTTTTTCGGTGGATATATTTGCCCTGAAAAACAACACACTGTGCACCTGATTTTCAAAAGCATTTACATGCTTAAAACTGGGTTTTATACACGTAAAAGCAGTTTGCCCATATAAGGGGGCTTTTGAAAATTGCTACAATATATACCATTGAATTGTTCTTAGGATATTCATGTGTAAGTAGGTAAATGGCTTTTGAAAATTGCTGCAATAGTAGTTACATTTACACAGGTAAATCCTTTTGAAAATTACCCCAAGGGCCTGATTTTCAAAAGCATTTACATGCTTCAAACAGGATATTACACATGTAAATGCCTCAGGGATCTGTACTTGGACCAGTGCTTTTCAATATATATATAAATGATCTGGAAAGGAATACAACAAGTGAGGTTATCAAATTTGCGGATGATACAAAATAATTCAGAGTAGTTAAATCACAAGCAGACTGTGATACATTACAGGAGGACCTTGCAAGACTGGAAGATTGGGCATCCAAATGGCAGATGAAATTTAATGTGGACAAGTGCAAGGTGTTGCATATAGGGAAAAATAACCCTTGCTGTAGTTACATGATGTTAGGTTCCATAATAGGAGCTACCACCCAGGAAAAAGATTTAGGCATCATAGTGGATAATACTTTAAAATCATCAGCACAGTGTGCTGCAGCAGTCAAAAAAGCAAATAGAATGTTAAGAATTATTAGGAAGGGAATGGTTAATAGAACGGAAAATGTCATGCCTCTGTATCGCTCTATGGTGAGACCGCACCTTGAATACTGTGTACAATTCTGGTCGCCGCATTTCAAAAAAGATATAGTTACGATGGAGAAGGTACAGAGAAGGGCAACCAAAATGATAAAGGGGATGGAACAGCTCCCCGATGAGGAAAGGCTGAAGAGGTTAGGGCTGTTCAGCTTGGAGAAGAGACGGCTGAGGGGGGATATGATAGAGGTCTTTAAGATCATGAGAGGTCTAGAACGAGTAGATGTGACTCGGTTATTTACACTTTCGAATAATAGAAGGACTAGGGGGCATTCCATGAAGTTAGCAAGTAACACATTTAAGACTAATCGGAGAAAATTCTTTTTCACTCAACGCACAATAATGCTCTGGAATTTGTTGCCAGAGGATGTGGTTAGTGCAGTTAGGTTCAAAAAAAAAGTTTTGGATACATTCTTGGAGGAGAAGTCCATTAATGGCTATTAATCAATTTTACTTAGGGAATAGCCACTGCTATTAATTGCAACAGTAGCATGGGATCTTCTTAGTGTTTGGGTAATTGCCAGGTTCTTGTGGCCTAGTTTTGGCCTCTGTTGGAAACAGGATGCTGGACTTGATGGACCCTTGGTCTGACCCAGCATGGCAATTTCTTATGTTCTTATGCACATAACTCCTTTGAAAATTCATGTGTTAGTTTTGAAAAAGCAAAGGGGTAGATTTTACAAAAGTGCGCCTTCGCGTACTTTTGTTGGCGCACCAGGTGCAAACAAAAGTACGCTGGATTTTAGTAGATACGCGCGTATCTGCTAAAATCCTGGATCGGCGCGCGCAAGGCTGCCGATTTTGGGCAGCCGGCACGCGCCGAGCCGCGCAGCCTGTCTCTGTTCCCTCCGAGGCTGCTCCGATTTCGGAGCGGCCTCGGAGGGAACTCCCTTCGCCCTCCCCTCACCTTCCCCTCCCTTCCTCTACCTAACCCACCCCCCCCCCGGCCCTATCTAAACCCCCCCTACCTTTATCCCTGGATTTACGCCTCCCAGAGGGAGACGTAAATCCACGCGCTCCAGCGGCGGTTCCGGAGGGCGCGGCCACGCCCCTGAACCGCCCCGACCCGAAACCACGCCCCTGGGCCCGCCCCCGAAACGCCCCCCTCGAAAAACCCCGGGACTTACGCGAGTCCCGGGGCTCTGCGCGCACCGGCAGGCCTATGGAAAATAGGCGCACCGGCGCGCAAGGCCCTGCTCGCGTAAATCCGGGCGGATTTACGCGAGCAGGGCTTTTAAAATCCGCTCCAAAGCTAGGTGTGTGCTTGAAGTCTTCTTCCTAACTGCACTCCTAGGAATGCCTCACTCAGCTCAATGTGGGTTAAAGTACATGTATACAGGGTGGGCACTTTTCAAAATCGCTATTTACAAAGGTCAGTGATTTTGGAAAATTACCTCCCCATAGTAGATCAACAAGTGTTGCTAAATGCATTTGATTTTTGTGTTATTTTAATGTGTTTTTCAGGGTTTAAATCTTACTGTGAGCGATATGGTGAAGGTATAAAACGAGTCGTCCAATCCTTTGGGCCAGTACCAGAATTTTCAGGAGAGGTTGAGCAGAAAATTGATCAGGTGTGTACCCAAGTTTAGAAAGATATCATGATAACCTCCTCTGTACTTTCCTTCTGTGTACAAACATATATTTGAATTGCATCATTAGTTATCCAGTGTTTAATCTAAAGATTAAAACTGGAATTGTGAAGCAATACTTTGGGATTATGGCTCGCTTAAAATAAGCTTCATTATGGATCAGCTTTCCCAGGAAATTCCAGGAGCTATTTTTAATAAATGAATTAATAATAATAAATGGCTTCTCAAATTATTACTGGTAATTTTTTTTGTTTATTCTATAACTATACATGAAACTTTGCCTTTTGGTTATCAATGACTGAATGGAAAAAAAGAGTATTTTAATTTTAACTGGAAGCACAAATCATGAACCAGCATGTTTACAAAGCCACTAGCTCAGCTAAAATACTGTTACATGCAAATGAAATAAACTCCTTTTTAATATCTTAAATACATTTTCTTGGATTTCTAAGTAAAAATTGGTAAAAAAAAATATATATATATATATACATATTGGGTAGATTTTCAAACAAGGCGCGTTGGCGTACTTTTGTTGGCGCTCCAGGCGCCAACAAAAGTACGCGGGATTTTAGTAGATACGCGCGGAGCCGCACGTATCCACTAAAATCCTGGATCGGCGCGCGCAAGGCTATGAATTCTGTATAGCCGGCGCGCGCCGAGCCGCGCTGCCTACCCCCGTTCCCTCCAAGGCCGCTCCGAAATCGGAGCGGCCTTGGAGGGAATCCTCTAACGCCCTCCCCTCATCTTCCCCTCCCTTCCTCTATCTAACCCACTCACCCGGCCCTGTCTACACCCCCCCCTTACCTTTCTCCGGGGATTTACGCCTCCCGGAGGGAGAAGTAAATCCCCGCGCGCCAGCGGGCCTCCTGCGAGCTGGGCCGCAACCTGGGGGCGGGTACGGAGGGCGTGGCCACGCCCCCAGACCGCCCCGGGCCGTAGCCACGCCCCGTACCCGCCCCCAAAACGCTGCCGACACGCCCCCGAAACGCCGCGACGACCGGGCCCGCCCCCCTCGGAGAACCCCGGGACTTACGCGAGTCCCGGGGCTCTGTGCGCGCCGGTAGGCCTATGTAAAATAGGCTCACCGGCGCGCAGGGCCCTGCTCGCCTAAATCCGCCCGGTTTTGGGCGGATTTAGGCGAGCAGGGCTCTGAAAATCCGCCCCATTTTGTTTTTTATCCCCGAACAAAACCTAGTGCCTGACAGTTAGATTCAGTACTTCTGGATGTTGGACTTTGTCCTTTTGATTTCACATTTCTGTCATCAGGCAAGAAAACAGACATTGTATTTGTTCTCTATCTGAAGTTCAGATTTAAAATCTTAATAAAACATTAGAGAATGTTAATTTTAATTGTTGAGGATTCTCAGCAAAGCCACACTATTTCATTTCAGAAGCTCCCTACATATCTTCTAAGAACTGTACCATGACTTTGAATGATATTATATGAACATTAAATACAATTTAAAACCAATGAACATTTTCCAGATTCTAGCTATTAACATATTAACAATATGTTGCTTTGCATCAGGAAGGCTTCATACTATTTTGACTGCAGTAAAGCAAAGAGGCAGGCAATGCAATATTTCAACAACAGGTGTTCACCAAAAACACTCTAGTTTTAATTGCTTATATTGCTGATGTATGTTACTTAACAGCATTGTTACTGGCATCACTGAATATGAGAAAAGCGGGAGTTTGTCTGTAATAGCTGTCCCAAGCAGTAGCTTCATTAAGCCAAAGGGCTGGAGGGGATGTGCCACTTAACACCATGGTGGCCTAGCAGACAGCAGAAGCCCCATTCTCGGGATCTCAGGGCGATTGAAAGAGGGGTCATCTGACCAAGTTCCTCCCTACCCATCCCTCTTCCCTGTTTGCAGTCTGCCATTCTTTGAAAACTGTCATGAAGTCATGGTGCTGTTTTCAGCTGGCGTTCAGAGAGCACCATGACTCCATGACAGTTTGCAAAGCTTAATGCAAAGAACTGAGATATCAGGCAAAGAGATTTTTGTTTCAGTTTTCTCCTGAGTATGTTTTTCAGCATGTCTGATGTTTGCCAGCTAAAGGTTTGACTTTTGTTCTAACTGCTCCTCCCTGAAGAAGCCAGCTTGTACGATATTGGCAAATCTTTACTTAAATCAGTGCTTATAAAAAAAAAAAGTTTTGCTGGTTGCTCTCTATAACGTGAATTTTAAAAGACCAGAACACGCCAAAATTGGGAGACGCACACGCATATAGGACTACATTTTAAAAACTACGTGCGGGCATAGATTTGTGCGTGCAACCCAGTGTGCACAAATCTATGCCCGATTTTATAACGTGCGAGCCCAGCCGCATGCATGTTATAAAATCCAGGGTCGGCGCGTGCAAAGGGGTGCACAATTGTGCAACTTGCGCACGCCGAGCCGCGCAGCCTTCTTCCGCCCCCCTCCTTCCCCTCACTTCCCCTACCTAACCCGCCCCCCACCCTAACTAAAACCCCCCCTTACCTTTAATTTTTAAGTTGCACCTGCCTCTGGGCAGGCGTAGGTTGTGCGCGCCAGCAACGGCCGGCCCGCGATCCCGGGCACAGCGGCAAATGGCCGCCGTGCCTGGAGGCTCCAGCCCTGCCCCCACCCTGCCCCCGGACCCACCCCTCCCCACCCACTTCCCGCCCCCTTTTTCAAGCCCCGGGACATACGTGCATCTCGGGGCTTGCGCATGTCGCCGAGCCTATGCAAAATAGGCTCGGCGCGCGCAGGGGGCTTTTAAAAGGGTTACGCGCGTATATTACGCGCGTAACCCTTTTAAAATCTGCCCATAAAGCTTACATGTGCCGACCATATTTTAAAAGCTGCCTACATGCATGGTTTTTTTAGTTTGTGTTATTGGGTACTAATTTAAATAATGCCCTTTATCAAAGGGCCTTCATTTTCTGTTTTTATTTAATTTTTCTGGGAATTTTTCAGTGCTCATTACAGCAAGAGCAAAAGTGATATTTACCCAGTAATATAAGTCATTTTTCCACTTATTTCTCTCATTTTTGTTCTTGTATTAAAGACTGATAAATTCCTAGGACAAATAAAATAAAAACTGGAAACGAAGGTCCTTATTTATATCATAGATTAAGGTTCTGGCACTGTGTGATTGCATATTTCTGTAAATGGAGAAAAATTCCTTCTGTATTTTCTATAATTGTAGTACAAGAACATCTTAACATTTGTATGTCTGCTGTGGTACTGTAAAGATAAGGCACTATTCAATAAAGTTGCCATTTTATTTTAAAAAAGAAAAGAATTTAAAAAAAAACATTTCAAATCCTTATTATGGGTTAAGGCAGCTAAATAAAATGAGTTTCCAAACTTATTGGTGAAGAATGCTCAATCAAGTGTGAGCTACAGACTAGCTGAACTATAAATGATGTATGTTCGTCATATTATACTTCTTTCATTTCACGAATGTAATTTCTATTATGAGATTGTAACTTTAATGACAGCATGGCTAAAATTATTATGTCATCATCATTACATAGTTAAATGTCTTTTCTTTTCTCTATTCTAGGCATTGTGTGAAAATATTCCTGCCGATTCTGTCCATTTAAATACTAGAAGAGAATGGAGAGATTGCATGTCTAGCCATCTGGCAAAGCTGAAAAGAGAAATGAAGTCAGGACTAATGCAGTGTGTCAGATGAATGTTAAGAGGCACATGCAGAGTAACCCATGCTAACTTTAATGCAGATTAACACATGCGTTAATTGCTGCAGGGCCCATTGGAAATAATGGAGCCAATTCACTAAATAGTGCATGCGTTATCCACATTAAAGTTAATGCAGGTTATCAAGCTTTAGTGAATTTGCCTCATGGTGTCATCTCAAAACAAGCATGATAAAGCCTCCTAAATTAATTACAAATAGATATATTAGATACCGGATAATAATGATATTACTAATACTGCCATCTTAACGTTTTCTTTTAGTAAGTGCATGGTTGTACTGTATGTACATTTTGTGCTATTGACTGGGAATGCATCTTTCACACTGCAGATTCTCATGACATATCAAAGAGCAATCTTGTTTTTATCACCATGGTATTTAATCAATGTGAATGGTCAAATCTCTCTTGAAAACTAGCAAACCTCTTAGACTACTGTTAGCTAAAAAAAAGTTGAATGGTTTATCACCAGAATTTCTGTGAAACCTTAAGATTATAACAACATTTAATTGGCTCATTTAAGGTCATATAATCAAATATAGAAATGACTACTAACTTTTATGATCAGTTTAGTTTTCAAAATACTTTCAGAAAATGGTGAAAATCCTTGATAACTTGGGAGGAAATATTTACTTTTAGCTTCTCAGGATATTGCTGGTCATTTTTTGAATTTATTGAATTTATTGTTTTCAAATCCTCACTTTTTGTTTTCATGTGAGAGGCATGCTTAATATGTCAAATATTTTCAAATTTGTAAAGCGAGTCATTTTGTAACTGCCCGCATAAATTTAAAATATTTTACCTGGGGACATTACACCAGTTTTCCAAGGGAAATTACACATACACTTTCCTTTTGAAAATTATCTCACCAAACTTTTCCACACACATTTAGCCCTGCTAACATGTGCACACATTTTTTGCAAGGAAAAATATGCACATCCTTTTGAAAAAGCAAAAGTATGTGAGTAAGTACAACCCCCACTTCTACCCTGCTCCCGGGAATGCCTCTGTTCACTGTGTGTGAAAGTACATAAATGCAGGCTCCACACACATCCTTTTATCTGGGTTATCAGACAGGTAGTTTTGTAAAAGCCCATTTCTGTGAGCAAAGCACTCTTATCACAGGTGGAAATGACTTTAACAGTTACTCTCTCTGTAGTTTGCATCATGTCAGTGAGGTATTTCTACTGCAGATTTTTAAGACATATCAAACAGCAATCATGTTTTTTGCTATGGTATTTTTATTCAAATGAATGGTCAAACTTCTTGGACTATCTAAAAACTTTGCAATAAAATCAGTTGATTGGTGGACAACTATTTTATCTTCTTTGTTTTTTCTGGGTACAGGTTTATATAGTCACAAGGAGCACTTCCGTCAGAGTTTTGCTGCAAGAAAATTCTGGAATATTTCGGATTGAATGTGCTTGCAATAAATAAACATTTTTGATGGTGGCGATTGCTGTCCAGATTGAGATGACCACCATCAATATTTGGAAAGGGAGAGAAAGAGAGACTTGTGCTATTTTTATTTCTCAATCTGTATCTTTACCTCTAAGATTAGCCCCTTAGTTAAGTCAAGTTAAAGTCAATTGGTGTTTTTGCATGCATGCATAGTGTGAGTACAACTATTTCTCCAAACTCTCACAATCATTGTGCCCTAATTCTACAATGCCTAGGGCCCTTATCATGAGATAAGAAGTGCTAATCTTAGAGTTTATTTATTTATTTATTTATAATATTTATATACCACATAATCAGTATATACACACCAGACACAATTATGAATAGAAATAAGATCAGAGTGGTAGGCAGGAGCAAGCAGATTATGAATTTTGAAAGCAAGCGGCTTGATTTACTACGGCTATTTTCCTGTTCTTAGTCTATGGGAAAGAAGCTTAGTAAATCTGGCTCAAGGAGAACAAATTTGAAATAGATATTGAAAGAGACAATAAATGAAATTCTCTATGAGAAATTTGAGATTTGAGGAGTTCATATAAAAGAAAATTCTAATAATCAAGGCATAATGTTATAGAAGCATAATTTAAGAAAGTAATAAATGTTCATATTTTTGTATAGATGATGAAAGGCAGATTTAAGATGTTGTACAGAAGTAAGGCTACAGGGGTAAATATTCAAAAGCCATTTAGACAGATAATAGGAAAGGTATCTGTCTAAATGGCTTAGCCACATATTTAAAAGACTGAAAAACAGATCTCTTGGTGGTTCACAAGGACTGGAATTTGAAGCCACTAAGGTGGTAGCTTTCATAGTGGCATGCAGGCACACATTGGCGTATACACGTCGGTGTGCACCCAGGGACACGTGATTTTATAACTTGCACACATATATGTATGCATGTTATAAAATAATCTTAGTTCGTGCGTATGTATGCCTCATTTTAAGTTGGCGCTCCCTTAGGCGTAAATGCCATTTCTATTGTGTAAATCAGGGTATTTTAAAACCGGCACACATCCAGTTTCACCAGTTCATCCACTAGTTTGCCCAATTAAGAGCTAAGTCCTCCAAAGCCCCATGGTTTAATAGCCTTCACTCCACCCCCCCCCCCCCCCCCCCCAGTTTCCCCAGAGCCTTTAAACCCCTCTAAAATGGCTTGGGGTTTTTTGTTTTTTTTACAACTTACACCTCCTCCATAGCAAAAGTAAACTTACACAGTAGTTGACCTGGGTGCGTAGCAGGATACATAAATATTTACTCGCACATCCCTTGGCCACACCCTAAAATGCACACATTCTGCCCAGTCCCTGCCCACACCACGTCCCTTTTCTAAATCGAATGAGATATGCATGCAGCGGGAGATACATGCACATCTGGGTGGTTTTTAAAATTCTGTGGGCACGCACGAGCCTGATTTGTGCGAGAATCTCCAGATTTTGGTGCATGCCAGGCTTTTAAAATTCACCTTTAAGAGTGCAGAGGGTTAAAGTGGTTTTAGGGGAAGTTAGGTGAAGAAAGTGTTAGAGAAAGGTTAGAGAAAGCAAAGTTAAGCACTTTGCTGAAAAGAAGTGATAGTTGCTAATCAGAAGATCAAGTGAATGACAGGAGGAGTGGTGAAAGAAGAGAGAGACTGGATTAGACCAGCAGTTCTCAACCCAGTCTTCAGGACACACCTAGCCAGCCAGGCAGGTTTTCAGAATATCCACAATGAATATGCATGAGATATGTTGTCTCCATTGTATGCAAATCTATTTCATGCATATTCTTTGTGGATATCCTGAAAACCAGACTGGCTGGGTGTATCCAGAAGACTAGGTTGAGGGGGATTGAAAGAAGGGGGTCCAGTTTTGGTAGACAATTAACAAGGAGGGTGATCCATTGCTCCTACCATGTGACAGGGGCCGGCCAATGGCACCGATAGCCCCTGTCACATGGAAGGGCAAAGGGTCATCGGCGCCATTTTGATTAGTGGCAGCCGAGAGCGGGAGATCGCTCCTGGGACCCCCGCTGGACCACCAGGTACTTTAGAAAAGTTTTGGGGGGGACGGGAGGGTGGGGGATTCTAAATAATGAGATTTAAAGGGTCGGGGTTGGTTTGGGGGTTGTTTTTGTGTGCCCTTTCTTCCCACCCCCACCCCCCCAAATGATAAGAGAACTCCTGAAAAATTTTGTGGGGTTTTCCTATCGCTTTTGGGGACCCTCCAATTCCTGATGGCTGAGAAAATATCATCCATCAGAAAAACGATTCACATCCCTAATTCACAATGCAAAGAAGCAAAATGTACCTCTGATGCCAAATGAAAAAAGGATATAAGCTGCCATTGGTACTTATGTCTTATATTTTGTTTCCACAGCTCTCACCCACGAAGCTGCTAGTCCCAGCCAGGAAGCCTCAGCCAGCAGCGCACCACCCTTTTTGCATATGCCCTTCCTCATGGATGCCCAGACCCAGGTCAGCAAGGAGGAAGAGCAGCAGCAGGCACAGGCGCAGGAGGCATTGTCAATGCTGGAGGCCCTAGGTTCATCCAGCCCACTCAATGTGTTCCTCACCCTCTCTGGTTTCATGGAGGAACAGAGCCTTGAATGGGAGGCTATAAAATCAGCACAACCTCGAGCCAGCACACCAGAGCACCAGCTCAAAGCACCTCACCCTTGGCAGGAGCAGCCCGCATGCCTGGTCATGCCAAATTTGGAGGATCAAATTCCTGCACCGGCACCAGGCCCTGCACAAACACCAGCACCAACATCCCCATCACCAACAGACGACTCCATACATGAGTAGCTGGACCAGCTTGAAAGAAGGCATGGGGTACACCTTAGACTCATACTGGCAGAGCTACTGTGCCTCAGGAGAGCTGTAAACAGGCAGAGTCAGATTCTCTGAGATCAAACCGCTGCAAACACACAAAACATGAACACGCTGGTTGCTACAGTGAACAGCATGACCAACGTTCTAATGCAGATCCTGCAAAGGATGCCCGAGCTGCCAATAGAGTCTTCCCTAGCATCATTGGAATCCACGACCCGCAGCAGTCTATGGGCTGACAGAGGGGTAGGCCCCTAAAATCCATGCCTCCCCCCCAAGTGGCAAACCACGACATGGCAAGGGGGCCATGAAGACCAGAAATACCTGGCCTTTAAAACCGAAGAACAAGACTTGTAGGACAAGCCTGGCCAGGACTCTGTACAGAGTTCCTGTGCCATCTAGATGAAAGAAGCCTGCTGGGCCCATCCTCACTACAGAATTCCTATGCCGTCTAGATGGAAGAAGCCTGCTAGGCCTGTCTTCACAACAGAATTCCTGTACCATCTAGATGGAAGAAGCCTGCTGGGCCTGTCCTCACTACAGAGTTCCTGTGCTGTCTAGATGGAAGAAGCCAGTTGGACCTGTCCTCACTACAGAGTTGTTGTGCTAGCACTCAGAAGGAATGGTCCTCTGTCAGCCATTGTGATCCAACAGCCTAACTGTAAAGCCTCCGTAATGCTCTGCCTGTATTCCATCCTCCTTGAAGCGGCCTCCAGTCACGGTCCAACTGCTGCCTTTTCTCATCTTGTCTAATCTCCTGCTCTGGATGCTGGTGTCTCATCTCATCTCAACTCCTGCTGCTGCTGTCTCCATGCTGCTGGTGTCTCATCTCATCTCACTCCTGCTGCTGCTGCCTCCATGCTGCTGGGTCTCCTTCTGGGCCTCCTGCCTCTATGTTGCGCTCTTTGGTCCTGGTCCTGCTGCTTCCATGCTGAACTCTTCTGCCTTGGCCCTTAGGCTGTCCCCTTGAGTGCACTCTTTCAATGTGGACTGTCTGGGGCCTTTTTCTAGCCATCACATAGCAAGGCTACTTTCAGCTACAACAATAAAGATGTACTATAACTATTGGGTGTTGCCACTTCCACTTTCTATGTTCTTAGTAGTAATAATGATAGTGCCAAATATATAAGATTATAAGCCTGTATATGTAACTAGCGGTACCCGGCCACGCGTTGCAGTGGCAAAGTCAGGTTCTTTACCCTCCCTCCCCCTTCCCCTTGCTCATTTACCTCAGTCACTCATCCTCCTCCCCCTTGGTCACTCACCCCCCCTTCCCTCCCCTGTCCCCACTCCAACTCTCTCCCCTCACACTCACCTCTCCCCTCATTCTCCCTCCCCTGAAATGTATGCTTTCTTAGGTAAGAGGACCCAGACTGTAAGAAGCAGCTAAGATGCCGATTGAGAAAAAAACACCGAAATAGAAATTGGTGGTGGTAAACGTGGTCCGTCAGTGGGAGGTTGTGCGTGTTCTGTATCAAAATAGGGGAGTGGCTAACCAAGTTAGCACTCTCTATTTAGTTAATTGTTTTGTAGAGGGCTAATTAGGTGTCTTTCCGAGATCAGGGACATTTTGTGTTTGTGTTTGTGTGTGCCCTCTGTCTTTCCACCCCAAAAGAACCCCACCATAAACGCAGTGTTTAAATACGCACCCCACACCCCACCCCGGCGAAATACAGTAACCCACCCTCTTGCCCCCGCGAGAGTTGCATAATGACCGAAACACCCCTCCCCCCTTAAACACGCGCGCAAGAAAATAACTACGGCCCCCCACCGTGCAGCCCCCCGGATACCTGTGCAAACAGTCAGTCGGTGGAGCGGGTGTTCAGTTCGGGATCGAAGTCTTGGGTTCAGGCCGTCGGCTGCTAGCCATAAAAATGGCTCAGACGGCACTTTGACCTGACTATGTCACTGTGGAGGAGTAATGGGAGCGCTAGGTTCCCTGAGATAGTAAGGGCAAAGGTCCGCTGGCTGCCAGTCCTGAAAATGGCGTCGACGGGTCCTCGCCCTTACTATGTCACATGGGCTACTGCCGCCATTGTTGTCTCTGAGTGGCATAGTAAAGGAAAGGGCCGTCAGCGCCATTTTGATTGCTGGCAGCCGACGGCCGTAGTGTACGCGATGTGTCCCGGACCGTTCTTGGGCCCCCCCCCCCCCCCCCCCCCGCTGGAGCAGCACGGACCTGTTTCCGCTTTTGTGTGTGTTCAGAAGGTGTGGACAGTAAGCAGAACAGGCATGTGCGTGGGGGGTGTGAGGAGGGTGTTTTAGTGTGAGTTCGGAGAGTGTGGGAATTGCCAACATGTGACATGTGCGTGGCCCCCCGGTGTAGCAGCCTGGAATTTGGTGCGTTTTGGTGTGTTTTGGGAGGGTGTGTGAAGTAAGTCCAATTGGCATGTGTGTGGGCAGGGCTGTGAGGAGTGTGGATTTCTGTGTGTTCGGATGGTGTGTGAATTAAATACATTTGTCATGTGTGTGGAGTGTGTGAGTGTTTGTGAAAGGTGTAAGAAGATGCGCTGACGTCCGATGTCCACCAGATGTCGCTGTTTTGTTGAACAGATTTTTAAACCTTTTTTACCTGTCACAGGTGACATATATGTAATGTAAGTACAGAAGAACCTTCCCGTAAGCGAAAGGAAGGTTGTGTCCAAATTTGAAAGCAATCGGTGCAGTGGTTTCTGAGATTAGTGATTTTGTACAAACTATTCAACATTTTTATTTATATAGATGATGCCATTTCAAACATTTCATGAAATGTTTGACCAGCTGAAAGTGCTGTTCATGAAATGTTGAATGATTTGTGCTTTTTGATATCTTGTCCTTGCAGAATGTGATTACTCAAGATATTGACTTTATTTCAAACAGTGGACTACATGTCTTCGCTAATAAAGTGGTCACTGTTTGAAAATGACACTTCCTAGTTGGCTCCCTTCATTTGTGTGGTTGTAGTGTTAACAGTTCACTCAGTATAAGGTTTGCCCTCCACATGACCTTGCATTCTAGAATGCCCTTGCACATTCCAACTTACCACTTATCTAGGAGGCAAGACTTAGGCCATACAACTGAACGCTCACTGGATGCTCCTTAGGAAGACAGCAAGAGTTAAAGACGAAGCTCATTACTGGGGACCTTCTTTATTGCTTCTTGTTGCCTTCTTCACTCTGCATAGTCGTAGCTAACTCCTGCTTACATGGGCCTATATGTGAGTTGCACAGTAGCAGGCTGGCACACACAGTATATTGTGTACATGTAGAGCTTGTGTGGTGTTAAGGGGAAGTTATTCAACATCACACAAGATGTGTTCTTTGGCCCCCTTATTTGTGTCATGACTCAAAGGCTATTTATACCCAACCATTTGTAGCCTTCACACTGTGAAAATCTGCCTGGTCCCAAGCAGCAGCAGCAGCCCTCTAGACCCTGTGCTCTTTGCCTGTGGTCATTCTCCACAAGACACTACTCCCTCACTTATCCTCCCTAGTTGTCACACAGCAGCTCACTCTCTGATCAAACATTCAGCAAGTACACAGCGGTGTCGAAGGGAAAGGTAGGTTAAGTGTACAAGTGAAGTGCCTAAAGTGCCAAGCAAAGCCTGTCCCCTAGATTCTAAAGCAGATATGGGTGCACCCTCTCTATGTATGCACAGGAAAGCTATTGACCTACATATGGCAGAAAGAAGGTAGCCCTACCCTGCCAGCGTATACAGAGCACGGAGTATGTGTGGAATGATACGGCCTGGGTGGGCGGGCTGTATGTAAATGGTGCATGATATGATCAACGGAGAGGAGGTAAAGGAGACCAGTGACAGCAAAAAGAAATTCTCAAATTGGACTTCCGGCAGGCCTCAGGTACCTGCCTAGCAAACCATCCCCAGACACACACACATCCCTGCACTGGGTAGCTCACTACATGCTGCCTCTAAACCATCATCATGCAAACCATTCATCTGAATCAGCCCTACGTCGATGCCATTAGGTGGTCCTCGGCATTCCACATTCCAGCCATCACAGCATCCCCACATTCATTGGATAGCTTCTTAACACCCATTACCTCCCTCCCTAAAGTAGCAAGCCTCTGTGATAGCTTAAGCTCTGGGTAGCTTGCACCCCTACAAATTACCGGACTATTAGAACCACTCCAAGTACTTGGTGGAAAAGCATCGGTGGGGGAGGAGGGGGGGGCAGGGGTCAGGCCGGGTTGCATGACAGACAAATGTCAACTAAAATTTAAACAAGACCACATATTTGAAGTGTCATGCTGGCAACTTTCACACCTCCACCCCTCTTTCAATGCTAGGTATAAACTGTAGGGGAAATTTTAGAGGGCAAAGTGTGAGGGCATTCTTACTGCAGCCCACATGCTCTACTGTCACAGGCGCCCCCTTCTCAAGAGAGCAAGCACTGGAGCACTACTGTGCAAAAGTTGTATGTGCACAATATTTGCACACACACTGTTCTGGGGTATGGATTGTAGTGGCAAGGGAAGGACCTCCGAGTGCAACAGCACCCTGAGACACAGAGATTGGCAGAGAGTAACACAGCACATCCCTCATCGCGTTGCACACTGACACCCTTATCTTTTGAGTACAGACTACCTGCAGCACTTCCTGCACCTACACATGGCCAAGGAGTAGGTTCCTGAATTGTTTGGCATCAAACAATATTGAACTCTGTGGCTGCTTGTCCCTAACAGCTAATGAGGTAGTCTAGACTCCTTCATTGACACTTATTATCTATACCTGACCACATAAAATACATCTATCAGAGGCTTATATGACACTTCCTTTGTCTGAGGTACTGACATGAGCCCCTCAAGGGCTTAGGTGCCTATAAATGCGTGTGTGGCAGAAGTCGAAACAGAAAGGCGATCAACCTACATGGCTATCACATGAGACCTCTGTGAGCAGTACGCCTATACATTCAGGACTGTGTCCGTGTACTATGGAGGCAGCTTGTAGACTCATCAAGTCATCAGATGACAACAGTTTCTCTAGCTAGAATGCTGTACTCAGAGCAGATCATTCACAGTGCAGGAGCACATCTGCCCTGCTCACCACAAACTGTAAAACTGAATAGCACCACATGAGGCACAGCCTAGAGCAGAGCTTTCCAAACTGTGTGTCGGGACACGTTAGTGTGTCGCCTGCAGTGTGCAGGTGTGTCGCGCAAGCCCGGTCAACTCTGATGCGAGTTTGGGCTTTTTTTTATCTAGAGATTCACTTTTTTTTTTCAGTTTATGGGTTGCTTATTATTGGGTGATTTTTTGCTGTCAATCGCGTTTTTTTGGGGGGCTTTGGTGGGTGGAACGAGCCCAGCCATCCTTGCATTGGCTGCTGCTGCCGATGAGGCCTGGCCATGAGGAGTACTGACTGCAAGCAGCAGTGTCTGGTGATCATGGAAGGGAGTGAAGCACTTAACTGGCAACAATCAAAAGACGAGGTACATGAGTGTGGGGGCCAGACATGTGCTGGGGGGAGAGAGATGAGTGAGTGGGGGCAAACGTGCTGGGGGGACAGACATGTGCTTGAGGGGGAGAGATATGAGTGTGTGGGGGCCAGACATGTGCTGGGGGGAGGAGAGAGATGAGGGTGTGGGGGACAGACAATTTGTTTTATTATTGTTTCTCATAAATTATAACAATAACATGAATCTTGGAATATATATTTTTAATATAAATTTAAGGTTTTCATGAGATAGGTTGTGTCGTGAAACATTTTATTTATGTATATATTTAAGGAAACATACATAAATTGTCGAAATATGTTTCGTTCGTTTAACCTTTAACCTCTGGTTTACTAGTAGACTGAATTACCGTGTCGTGAAATTATGTTTGTCTAAAAAGTGTGTCACCAACATGAAAAGTTTGGAAAGCTCTGGCCTAGAGGATAGCAGCTCTTCCAGATTCCCCACCAGTCATGACAGGTATGTGGATCAGCAAGTGCTAGCAAGCCTGAAATGACGCAAACATGTGGAGTGATGTTGGAAACAGAACAATCTGCAACTGTTTGGCATAGGAATGCTTGCTATAGGTCAAAGCTAAATACGCTGCTTATTTTCTGAGTACATACATACATACAGCTGTACCATATGACTCAATGAGTCTGAACGACCAAGGCCCTCACCTTCTGCACATTATCATTTACAAATTGCATAGGTAGTTGTAGTACGGTGCATCTGTGTCTAGGTGCATGCAACCACTAAGAGGAATGCTAGATTAAAGGACCTGCACGCATTGTGGGAATGGCTAAGGCTGTAAGGGAAGGCATCCTACTTGAGCACTCTGATGTCAGCAGTAGAGTTGCCAAGTGCCTTCATTTTTCAGGACAAGTTAATCCTGTCCTGATTTGGAACCCATTAGATGCTGGGATTTCATCTGATTTCCCTATAGCTTATCCGAACTAAACAAAGACTATCAATACCTGCATACATGGGAGTAAGACCAGGACTGGATCAACATGTCCTGTAAATCTGAATCCAGTTGGGAAATGGAGTCAGCAGTGACTCTGAAACTGGTGAGGCAGTGATGTCAGCCCTGTCTTGGCACGCCCATGTGACAGTAAGATGAGCCAGTACAGGCGTATAACTTCAAATAAACATAATTCTCAGCTACGGAATCAGGCAGTAAAATGGGAAATCTGTCATTGAAACCTTAAACTCTCTACCTTTCCCTTTAGGCTGTGCCTTTAAGCTTCCAAGCTCTTTGAGAGGTACAGTATTTCTAGAGCTGTAGCTCTCCATGCTCGAGGAGCAGATGGGGTTGCATCACACTTGTGGCACTATCTCATCCACATGTGAGCGCTAGGATGGGGTCCGCTGGGGAGGGGCGACAAACCACACTGCGCTACCTAGGCCAGAAACTCTCGTGCCACACATGTTGCTTTTACTGTTACTAACAGGCAGAACACATTATGGCAGCCACATGTATTTGATGAGATTTTTACTTTGACAACTGTTTTCAAGCACAGTCTACTGCTCCATTGTCAAGACGAATCCTGAGTAGGCAATCATGTTTTCTCTTTCACACTGATGTACACAAAGAAGCAGTGAGAGAAAGAAAGATGATAGCGAGGACAGCAGCAGCTAACAGTCTACTGGCCTCCCTTCCCTGGAAGGGGATGTGGTAGGTGAGTTCTATCAGGCAAGGTAGCATTGTATAAGATTTTGGCGAAACTGTCTGCCATTCAGCATGCCGTCCTGGGCTCATGCGGGGACACATGGGGGATCTGGAGGAAGATCAACAACAATATCCATTCATAGTCCACAGCATAGAGTGAGATTATGGAAGACACAGCAGAGCAGCACTATAGTTGCTACTTTGGGTGGGGCATACATTTAAGCTCCACCGATCTTGTCCAAACAGCGACAGCGACTTTTGAGAGCTCAGAAGGTGCATTCGATGGCACAGTGGGTAGCACTTAAGGCCTTGTTGTACCTTGTTTCTGCCAGTGTGTTGGGAATGGCAATGGGGGTGAGAAGCCAAGTCCTGCAACAGTACCTAGGACTTTTCAGCTTCGAGAAGAGACGGCTGAGGGGGGATATGATAGATGTGTTTAAAATCATGAGAGGTCTAGAACGGGTAGATGTGAATCGGTTTTTTACTCTTTCAGATAATAGAAAGACTAGGAGGCACTCCATGAAGTTAGCATGTGGCACATTTAAAACTAATCGGAGAAAGTTCTTTTTTACTCAATGCACAATTAAACTCTGGAATTTGTTGCCAGAGGATGTGGTTAGTGCAGTTAGTATAGCTGTGTTTAAAAAAGGATTGGGTAAGTTCTTGGACGAGAAGTCCATTACCTGCTATTAATTAAGTTGACTTATATAATAACCACCGCTATTATTAACAATGATAACATGGAATAGCTTAGTTTTTGGGTACTTGCCAGGTTCTTATGGCCTGGATTGGCCGCTGTTGGAAACAGGATGCTGGGCTTTATGAACCCTTGGTCTGACCCAGTGTGGCATATTCTTATGTACTTATGTTCTTACCCAGAATCTAATTGTGCATTGAGTGAAAAAGAATTTTCTCTGATTAGTTTTAAATGTCTACATGGTAACTTCATGGAGTGCAACCTAGTCCTTCTATTATCCGATAGAATAAATAACTGATTCACATTTACCCATTCTAGTCCTCTCATGATTTTAAAGACCGCTATCATATCCCCCCTCAGCTGTCTCTTCTCCAAGCTGAACAGCCCTAACCTCTTTAGTCTTCCCTCATAGGGGAGTTGTTCCATCCCCTTTATCATTTTGGTCACCCTTCTCTGTACCTTCACCATCGCAACTATATCTGCAGCTACCAGCTTTGTACACAGTATTCAAGGTGCGGTCTCACCATGGAGAAATACAGAGGCATTATGACATCCTCCGTTATATTCACCATTCCCTTCCTAATAATTCCTAACAATCTGTTTGCTTTTTTGACTGCTGCAGCACACTGAGCCGACTATTTCAATGTATTATCCACTATGACGCCTCTTTCCTGTTTGGTAGCTCCTAATATGGAACCTAACATCATGTAACTACAGCATGGGTTACTTTTCCCTATATGCATCACCTTGCACTTATCCACATTAAATTTCATCTGCCATTTGGATGCCCAATTTTCCAGTCTCACAAGATCCTCCTGCAATTTATCACAATCTGCTTGTGATTTAACTACTCTGAATAATTTTGTATCATCTGCAAATTTGATTACCTCACTCGTCGTATTCCTTTCCAGATCATTTATAAATATATTGAAAAGCAAGGGACTCAGAACAGATCCTTGAGGCAATCCATTGTATACTCTTTTCCACTGAGAAAATTGTCCATTTAATCCTACTCTCTGTTTCCTGTCTTTAAACTGGTTTCCTGTCTTTTAACTGGTTTGTAATCCATGAAAGGAAATCTCCACCTATCCCATTACTTTTTATTTTTCTTAGAAGCCTCTCATGAGGAACTTTGTCAAATGCCTTCTGAAATCGAAATACACTAAATCCACCAGTTCACCCTTATCTACATGTTTATTAATCCCTTCAAAAAAGAGAAGCAGATTTGTGAGGCAAGACTTGCCTTGGGTAAAGCCATGCTGACTTTGTTCCATTAAACCATGTCTTTCTATATGTTCTGTGATTTTGATCTTTAGAACACTTTACACTATTTTTCCTGGCACTGAAGTCAGGCTAACTGGTCTGTAGTTTCCTGGATCGCCCCTGGAGCCCTTTTTAAATATTGGGGTCACATTAGCCACCCTCCAGTCTTCAGGAACAATGGATGATTTTAATGATAGGTTACAAATTTTAACTAATAGATCTGAAATTTCATTTTGAGCTCCTTCAGAACCCTGGGGGTATACCATCTGGTCCAGGTGATTTACTACTCTTCAGTTTGTCAATCAGGCCTACCACATCTTCTAGGTTCCCTGTGATTTAGTTCAGTTCATCTGAATCATTACCAATGAAAACCTTCTCTGGAATTGGTATCTCCCCAACATCCTTTTCAGAAAACACCGAAGCAAAGAAATCATTTAATTTTTCCACTATGGCCTTATCTTCTCTAAGATAAGTGCCCCTTTAACCCCTCAATCATCATCAGTTCAACTGACTCCCTCGCAGGCTTTCTGCTTTGGATATATTTTTTTAAGTTTTTACTGTGAGTTTTTCCCTCTACGGCCAACTTCTTTTCAAATTCTCTCTTAGCCTGACTTATCAATGTCTTATATTTAACTTGCCAATGCTTATGCTTTATCCTATTTTCTTCTGTTGGATCCTTCTTCCAATTTTTGAATGAAGATCTTTTGGCTAAAATAGCCTCTTTCAGCTCACCTTTTAACCATGCTGTTAGTTGTTTTGCCTTCCTTCCACCTTTCTTAATGTGTGGAATACATCTGGACTGTACTTCTAGGATGGTATTTTTTAACAATGTCCACGCCTCTTGCACTTTTTACATTTGTAGCTGCTCCTTTCAGTTTTTTTTCTATTTTTCTCATTTTATCAAAGTTTCCCTTTTGAAAATTTAGCACTAGAGCTATGGATTTACTTACTGTCTCCCTTCCAGTCATTAATTCAAATTTGATCATATTATGATCACTAGTGCCAAGCGGCCCCACCACCGTTACCTCTCTCAGCAAATCCTGTGCTCCACGAAACATTAGATCTAAAACTGCTCCCTCTCTCTTCGATTCCTGAACCAGTTGCTCCATAAAACTGTCATTTATCCCATCCAGGAACTTTATTTCTCTAACGTGTCCTGATATTACATTTACCCAGTCAATATTGGGGTAATTGAAATCTCCTATTATTACTGCACTACCAATTTGGTTAGCTTGCCTAATTTTTCTTAGCATTTCACTGTCTGTCTCACCATCTTTGCCAGGTGGACGGTAGTATACTCCTATCACTATACTCTTCCCCAACACACAAGGGATTTCTACCCATAAAGATTCAATTGTGCATTTAGTCTTATGCAGGATCGTTATGGGACTCTATGCCATCTCGGACATAAAGCACCACCCCACCTCCCAGATGCTCCTCTCTGTCTTTGCGATATAATTTGTACCCTGGTATAGCACTGTCCCATTGGTTATCCTCCTTCCACCATGTTTCTGAAATGCCAATTAAGTCTATGTCATCATTCACTGCTATACATTTTAATTTTCCCATCTAGCTTCTTAGATTTCTGGCATTAGCATTCAAACATTTGAAAGTGTGTTTTTTGTTCGTATTTTCATTCTGCTTTTTAATTGATAGGGATAAATTGGAATCTTTTAGCTCAGGTGAGTTTGTAATTACAGGTACTTGGACTACTTTTCTTATTATTGGAACCTCACTGTCGGGATGCCCTAATTCTAATGTGTCATTAATATCCTTTGAAGATACCTCCCTCCGAACCATGCACTGCTGAGCAACTGTCGGCTTTCCCCTTTGTTCTAGTTTAAAAGCTGCTCTATCTCCTTTTTAAAGGTTAATGCCAGCAGCCTGGTTCCACCCTGGTTAAGGTGGATTCTATCCCTTTGGAAAAGACTCCCCCTTCTCCAAAAGGTTTCCCAGTTCCTTACAAAACTGAATCCCTCTTCCTTGCACCATCGTCTCATCCAAGTATTGAGACTCCGGAGCTCTGCCTGCCTCTGGTGACCTGCGCATGGAACAGGGAGCATTTCAGAGAATGCTACCCTAGAGGTTCTGGATTTCAGCTTTCTACCTAAGAGCCTAAATTTGGCTTCCAGAACCTCCCACCCACATTTTTCTATGTTGTTGATGCACACATGTACCATGACAGCTGGCTCCTCGCCAGCACTGTCTAAAATCCTATCTAGGTGACGCGTGAGGTCCGCCACTTTCGCACCAGTTAGGCATGTTAACAGGCGATCCTCACGCCCACCAGCCACCCAGCTGTCTACATTCCTAATAATCGAATCACTAACTATGAAGACCAACCTAACCCTTCCCTCATGGGCAGTAGCCCTGGGAGACACATCCTCAGTGCAAGAGGACATTGCACCACCTGGAGAACAGATCCTTGCTACAGGATCCTTTACTGCTGCACCAGGTTGATGCTCTCCGATCATGAAACCTCTTCCTCCATATGTTTCTTAATATACCCTAAGCAAGTCAAGGCCTCTCATACATTAAATTCACTAATGATGCTGAGCTTTACTCAATATAAGCCTGTGCTGTGTTAAGGACGTAAGAGGCATGTGTTGTCTATCTTATTCTAACTGCTAAGCTTGAAATGTCTGAAAATAAAGCAATCTGATTCTGAGACAAACAGGTGTCCTTTCTTAGACTTTTCGGATCGCATATGAGGTAATAAGTGATAAGTTTCTGTAACACAGCCACTATCCCCCAGAGAAGGAAGGGAAGGGAGAGGAAGCAGCCTCTTCCAGCTACACATACCCTTGTACTGCTTACAGAGCTGCTTATGTGAAAATATATAATACTATTGGGAATATATATACCATGATAGGTGACAACTGACCTACTGCAAGTAATGTTACAATGTCTATGAAATGACCTGAATTATAATATTGTATATGAAATAATCCAAACTCTGACAAACTAGCTAAAGCTAAGTTCCGACATCAATTCTCACTCTGCTGCAACACTCGATTAGGGCAGAAAATACCAGTGAGCTCATAATGACACTAAGTTAGAATCCAAAGGCTTTCTTTAAAAGGAATGTCTTCAGCTGCTTCTTAAAAGTGGAAAAACTCAGCTCAGGTAATAAATTCCAGAGCTAGGGCCAGCCACCACAAAGGTTTTCTGGTGGTACTCTGAAAGTCAGATTAAACGTATTGAAGACTTATCAAGGAGACAGCACCCGATTAATCACAAGTCCTTAGTGGGTCTATGCCCGGGTATCATTAGTGAGTAGGGATGTGAATCGTTTTTGAACGATTAAAATTATCGTCAGATAATTTTAAAATCGTCCAAAATCGTTTGAGTGCACAATACAATACAAATACCCCTGATTTATTGTCGGGGCATTTGTATTGTATCGTTAAATAGGACGCGGGAAAACCGGCACACCAAAAAAACCCTAAAACCCACCCCGAACCTTTAAAACAAATCCCCCACCCTCCCGAACCCCCCCAAAATGTTTTAAATTACCTGGGGTCCAGTGGGGGGCTCCCGGCGCGATCTCCCTCTCTCTCTGGCCACGGCTGCGTTGAGAAATGGCGCCGGTGGCCCTTTGCCCTTATCATGTGACAGGGCAAAGGTAGCGCCGGCGCCATTTTGGTTCCTGGCTCCCGACGTCACGCGTGCAGGAGATCGCCCCCGGACCCCCGCTGGACCCCCAGGGACTTTTGGCCAGCTTGGGGGGGGCCTCCTGACCCCCACAAGACTTGCCAAAAGTCCAGCGGGGGTCCGGGAGCGACCTCCTGCACGCGGGCCGTATTGCCAAACTTCAAAATGGCGCCGGCGCTACCTTTGCCCTCACTATGTCATACGGGCGACCCGTATGACATAGTGAGGGCAAAGGTAGCGCCGGCGCCATTGGCAATATGGGACCGTATTGCCAATCTTCAATCTTCCCCAATCCCACCTACCTGGAAAGCACCCAATAAACATGCAGTTCAAAGTGCAAGGTGGCAAAACTATTTTAAAGTGAACTGACAAGGCAACAGGATGGAGTTAGACTGCTCTCTTCCTCCTGCTACCTCCCGGTAAGGTAAGAAGCCATGTTGGGAGGAGACTAAAGATGGAGGATAGATATGTTAGGTTCCTTTTAGGGAATGGAGATTAGGTGTCTATTAAGTAGGTGGAATGAGGAATGTAGGGGGTTACAATAAGTGCCTGTCAGTCTGTGGAGGGAATTGGAAGTGTAGATCACTTCAGGAAAGAGTGTTGGGAATCCCGACAGCCTTTATCCGCTTCCCCGACGCCGTCTCAGCCTGTTCCTAGACTCCGCTTCGCCGAGGAGACCCACACCTAAGTCCTGCCGGCACCCAAGGGCTCAACCTGAGGGGAACGAGGGCTGGTATAGGTTACGTTCCTGCTGGGTCTTCCTCACCAATACCGCCCTCCGGCGACGAGAACACTTGAGGGCCGTCCCTCGGTGGTGGTTCCAACCCTCGCCCTAGTCCAAGGGTCCACATTGCTAACAAAGAGGCCGAGAATATTGCCTCCCTGCTTAGTTAATTGCTATCCGTGTACCATCAGCATATTTGGGATTTGACCTTGAGTCTTGGGGATTTCAATGAAATCTCTGGGTTTCCGGAGACACCTGGAAAATATCCACATGCAAACCCTCCTCCCTTCCTGTTCCCTGCTAGCTGTCTAGGAGGAAGGAGAAAGAACAGGAGGGGAGGGACTGGATTAGAGAGCAGAGTGGCTCTTCTCTGTTCTGCTCTGTCCATTCCAACCTCAACACCTCCAGTTTTGCTACATACACAATAAGAGTGGAGGGGCTAGATTAGGAGCAAAGTGACTCTTTTCTTCTCTGCTTTGTCTATCATGACCTCAGCCTCATCCCATCCCTTCCTGTTCCATACTCAGAGTCTGGGAGGGGAGGGGCTGCAGCAGGAAGCTGAGGGCTGTTCTGAACTGAGTGAGATTCCTTTTTTGAGCCCTAATTGCCCGAGAGACAGTGTTGGGGTCAGTTCTAAAGGAGGAGGAAGAATACTGGGATCAGGCTTGGGGATCGCTGGATTCTCCGAGGACAAGTAATCCTCACACATCATCAGATGGAGCCCCAACATGGAAAACTTATGTAAAAGTTTATAGAACTTTGACTTGCCACACTAAGCATGCCCAGCACACCTTATACCACGCATCCACGCGGTGTCCTTCTTCAGTCTTTCTTTTTCTGTGGAGCTATAACATAGTGGTTTGTGAGCTCACTTTTGGTCTTTTTGGCTCCTTTTGGAAATTTTTCAACATTTTTATTTAATGCAATTTTCTTCTCACCTGCATTCAACACCAGGTCCCTGTCAGTCCTCCCTGTAGTGTTCCTAGTAAAAGTTTTCGATGTTTATTGGCAACTTTTCTTTCTCAGTCGATTCCCCGCAGCAGCAGTGCTTCGGTGCCCACCAGCCATCAATGGCTGTTGCCATTGATTTTGATCTTGCTTCCCATGTATTTCAGCACATCATGGCAGTGTCCAGGTTTAAGCAATGCCCTCAGTACCTGAGGACCATATCCATCACTGGTCCTCATGATGAATGTGTCCACTGCTTGGGGGCTTCGCATGGCATCCAGGGTTGTCACAAATGTGCTCAGATGACCCCAAAAGGACGTCGTCTTCATCTCAACAAGATGGATCCCCTCTTCGGGTTGAAGAAGACTGAGCCATTGGCATCAAAGGACCATGGAGCTGCACCAATGGACACCAAGCCATTGACATCAGCAGGACCGTTGGTTCCGTCAGTGCCGTCAGCTGATAGGGGCACTGGAGACCAACCATCATCGGGCTCCTCCAGGCCGAGGATGTTGGATTCCTCGTCATCGGCCTCGGCACCGGGGAAAGACTGTGTTGAGCATTGAGGGAAGCCGAAGAAGCATTAGCATCGGTCTCTGTTGATGCACACTGACGGGCACAGGGATGCCCCAGCTCATGCTGTGATGCCCCTGAAGTGACCCCACGGTGAGGAGTGCCAGTCCTTCATCGGTGCTGGGGGTCCATGACAGTCTCCACTGGTTCAGATCCCAATCACCGATCCTCCTCTCAGTTCCAAGGAGGATCTAGTCACCCCTCCTCCCTCCCAGTCGGTGTTGGCATTGGCAATGTTTGAGGAGGAGCTTGAGAAGTGAGTACAGCTGGCAGTCGAGTGTGCAATTCGGGACATCGGTCCTGTGGCAGTGATGGCACCAGAGTCAGCACCGTCCGTCTTGGAGCCACTGTTGGAGAATCTCCATGCACTCATCAGTGCGCTACCGACCCAGCTGGTGTCAGTTCCTGGATTGGTGTCAGTGCCTGTTGGAGCACCATAACCTCCCTCTACTGATACAATGGACATGGCGATTCCTCGGAGAAGGAAGCTCTGCCTAGGCCGGCTGAGACATCGAGGCCTGCAGTCCCCTGTCCAGCCCCACCAGTGCCTGCACCTCTGGATGAAGGCCAAGCGCCCAGGGCCCCATCCCCTGTTGATGTCAGTGAGGATGAGGGCCCCCATGACCCCTGGGAGATGACACCACAGAGTCCATCGATGGCTCTGAGGGTCTCCCCTCAGCTCTTTCTCCTCTAGAGGAGGGAAGGAGGCCTCCACCTGAAGACCTAACCTTTGCATTTTTGCTGTGGGTGATGGTGGAGGCCATCCCTTTTCAGTTGCTGACAGAGGAGGATGCCAGGCACAAAATTATTAAAACCCTCCAGTTTGTGGAACCTCCTAAGGAGGACATGGTGGTCCCAGTACACAACATCCTTAAGGAGTTACTGCTGAGGATGTGGAAACACCCCCTCATGGTGCCTCCCATGAATAAGAAGGCTGATGGGCTTTACCTCATCCAAAAGGCTCCCGGGTTTGATAAGCGACAGCTTCCCCACCAATTGGTGGTAGTCGAATCCGCTCTCAAGAGAGCCAAGTGGTCTCTGACCCATTTCTCGGCTCCCCCAGGGAAGGATTACAGAACGATGGATGCTCTTGGGAGAAAGGTTTTTCAGGGAGCCATGCTCATTGTCCGCATAGCTCCCTACCAGCTCTACATGAGCCAATACTTGTGGGACATCTGAAACAGGTGCAGGAGGTGGCCAAGCAGTTGCCTTAGCAGCAGCAGGATTCTCTCATGTTGCTAGTACATAAAGACCTGGAGTATGGAAAACACAAGGTCCGAGTGACCTACAATGATTTTGAAACAGCATCAAGGGTTTCTGCAGTGGGAATTGGTGTCCGCAGAATGGAATGGCTGTGGGCCTCAGATATCTGACCAGAGGTACAGGAAAGATTCACTGACGTGTCATGTACTGGGGAGAATCTCTTTGAAGATAGGGTGAGGGATGCAGTGGCCCAGCTCCGGGACCACCATGAAACCCTCCAACAACTCTCCACCAGCACTCTGGACCTGTCCTCCTCTGCTAGGAGGTCAGCAAGATTGGGGCAGAAGAAGTCTTTCTTTCACCAGAGGAAGTACTATCTTCTGCTTCCTCACTCCTGTCAGCAACGTCAGGGCTCCTGTAACCATCCCAGGTAGCAGAGAGCTCCCAAAGCCAGCCGTGCCTCAGTCAACTCCAGGGACAGGGTTTTGACTGGGTTGTAGGGAGCGTAATCCAGTTACCTGTACCCAGGGCAATGGATCCGCCGGTCAAGAGCAGGCTCTTGACAAATCAGTGGCCCAGTATAACCTCAGACCTGTGAGTTCTTTCTATCATCCGTCAAGGATAACGATTGAATCTGTTGGGTGCCCCACCAAATTGCCCTCTGAGCCCATTTTGGGGGCCAGTAGTGCATCAGGAGGTGCTACTAACGGAGTTCTCCTTCTTCTTAATGGCCAGAGCAGTCAAGCCTGTTCCATGAGGGCAAAGAGAGCAGGCATTTTACTCCACGTATTTCCTTATTCCAAATAAAACAGGAGGCACTGCTTGGCTCTCTTGAGAAAGGAAAAGTTCAAGATTGTTTCCCTGGGTACCTTGATCCTCCTTTTACAAAAAGGGGACTGGCTGTGCTCCCTCAATCTAAAGGAAGCATACACACACATTGAGATATTCCCATAGCCTAGTGGTTAGAGCAGTGGGCTATGAACCGAGAGACCAGGGTTTGACTCCTGCTGTTGCTCCTTGTGACCTTGGGCAAGTTCATTTACCCTCCATTGCCTCAGGTACAAACTTAGATTGTAAGTCCTCTGGGGATAGGGAAATACCTACAGTACCTGAATGTAAACTGATGTGATATCTCAGATTGAATGTTGGTGTATTTAAAAAAAAAAAAAAAAAGTAAATAAAATAAATCTCTTATTCGTGGTGGGAAAATACTTCCAGTTTCAAATGTTGCCATTTGGGCTCGTGTCAGAACCACAGGTCTTACAAAATGCCTGACCATGGTGGTGGCGCACCTCTGCAGGCTGGGGTGCATGTTTTCCCTTATCTGAAAGATCTCAGGCAGGGGCTGTCAAGTTCATGTGCTTGACCATCCAGGTGTTGGAGTCACTAGGGTTCGTCATTAACTACCCGAAGTCCCATCTCAGCCTGTCACTTCAATTGGACTACATAGAAACCCTGCTAGACATGGCTCAGGCCAAGACCTTCCTGCCTCGTCAAAGAGTCATCACCCTGATGACCACTGCGGCAGAGATTCAGCAGAGCCAGCAGGTGTCAGCCTGGCACATGTTGAGGTTGTTAGGCCACATGGCCACAACTGTTCACGTCACTCCCTTGGCACAATTGTACATGTGCAAAGCCCAATGGACCCTGAGGTCACAGTGGCATCAGGCCACACAGGATTACATTCACAGTGGCATTAGGCCTCCAGGATTACATTCAAGTCACCTTGCCCCTCTGGGTCTCCTTGTCCTGGTGGCAAGTACTTTCAAATGTGGAATAGAGGATTTCTTTCCAAGGTCCTCATACTCAAATTGTCCTAACCACAGATGCATCCACCCTGGGCTGGGGAGCTCGTGTAGATGGGCTGAGCATCCAGAGTCTCTGTTCTGCCCAGGAACGCTGTTGCCAAATCAATTTCCTGGTGCTCTGGGCAATCAGGTATGCACTATGGGCTTTCAGAGACCAGCTTGTCAACAAAGTTGTCCTGATTCAAACTGAAAACCGAGTGGTGACGTGGTATGTCAACAAGCAAGGAGGTTTGGGGTAGTACTTACTGTGTCAGGAAGCAGTTCAGATCTGGTCATGGGCCCTGTCCCATGGGATGGTGCTCAGGGCTATGTACCTGGCCAGACAGAGAACGTGTTAGCAGACCGACTGAGTCGTAACTTCAGACCCCACGAGTGGTCTCTGGACCAGGGGCTTGCAGATCGGATAGTCCACCTCTGGGGGAGCCCGGACGTGGATCTCCTTCCATCCTCTTGCAACAGAAAGGTACTTCGATTCTGCTCCCTGAACAGGACAGATGGCAAACCAGTCTCAAATGCCCTCGGCCGGCATTGGTGCAAAGGTCTTCTGAATGCGTATCCTCCAATTTCATTAGCAGTGAAGACTCTCTTAAAGCTTTGCAAGGACAAAGGGACTATGATCCTCATAGCCCCTTATTGGCCAAGACAGGTCTGGTTTCCACTCTTATTAGAGTTGTCCACTTGGAGGCCAATCAGTCTGGGGACTTCCCTAGATCTCATCACGCAAGATCGAGGCAGATTGCGACATCCCAACATCCAGGCCCTGTTGCTTACAGTCTGGATATTAAGAGGTTAGTTTTGCAACCACTCGATCTTTCAGAAGATGGGTCTTGGGTCCTGGTGGCTTCTAGAAAGCTTTCCTCTAGAAAGTTCTATGGACTGAACTGGAGGAAGTTTTCTGTGTGGTGTGAGCAGAAGGCCCTAGATCTGTTCTCCTGACCCACACAAAAACTGTTTGATTACCTTCTACACCTATCAGAAACTAGCTTGAAAACCAACTCTATTAGAGTTCATCTGAGTGCAATTGGTGCATTCCACCATGGTGTACATAGTACGCCCATCTCTGTACAGCCTATAGTTTTATGTTTCAAGCGGGGCCTGTTTCAATTGACACCTCCCTTAAGGCCTCCCACTGTGTCTTGGGATCTCAACATGGTGTAAGTTCAGCTGATAAAAGTTCCTTTTGAGCCACTGTGCACCTGTGACCTGAAGTACCTGACCTGGAAGGTCATATTTTTGGTGTCAGCGAGCTCCAGGCCTTGGTGACTTATCCATCTTACACTAAGTTATATCATGACAGGGTGGTCTTCTTTATGAACCTTAAGTTCCTGCCTAGGGTGGTGGCTGACTTGCATCTTAACCAGTCCTTCATCCTGCCAACAATCTTTCCTAGGGCCCCATTCACACCAAGGTAAAAAAAAACACCCTGCACAGTTTGGACTGTAAGCGAGCCTTAACCTTCTTTCTGGAGTGGAGAGAAGCCCATAGACAATCCACCCAATCTTTTTTTTCTTTTGATAGAAATATGTTGGGCATTGCTGTTGCCAACAGACTATCAAATTGGCTACCAAATTGCATCATCTTCTGTTATGTTCAGGTCAAGGCTCATTCTTTCCAAGCCATTGCAGCATCAGTGGCCCTCTTACGAGCAGTTCCCATGAAGGAGATCTGCAAAGCTGCAATGTGAAGTTCTCTCCACACATTCTCATCTCACTATTGCTTGGATAGGGATGGCTGCACAATAGTAGGTTTGGCCAATCTGTCCTTTGGAATCTGTTTGAGGTGTAGAATCCAACTCTCTCCTGCCTATGACCCATTGTTTGGGTTCAGACTGTCTTCCCTTCTTGTTTCCAACAACACTATTGTTGTTGTACCCATTGGCCCCGGGTGTTTGTTGGGCCCCTTTTATGTTGGAGGCAGCCTGTAGTTAGGGATTCACCCATGTGTGAGGACTACCATCCTGTTTGTCCTCGGAGAAAGCAGAGGACAAGCAGGATGGCAACAGAATTGCTTACCTATAATAGGTGTTCTCCGAGAATAGCAGGATATTAGTCCTCATGAAACCCGCCCGCCACCCTGCAGAGTTGGTTTCTCTTATTTTTTGATTTATGTCTAATTCTATCTTATAAAACTGAAGAGGGACCCCACATGGACGCGTGGTATAGGGCATGCTGGGCATGCACAGTGTGGAAAGTCAAAGTTCTAGAAACTTTGATACTAGTTTTCCGTGTTGGTGCTCCATCTGATGATATCACTCATGTATGAGGGCTAACATCCTGCTGTCCTATGAAAACACCTGTTATAGGTAAGCAATTCTGCTGTCATCCCTGGAGAGAGGGAGCAGATAGAGAGAAAGTGTGTGTGTGTGTGTGTGTGTGTGTGTGAGCAATGTAGCTTAGAGAAAGTTGGTTCATATTTGGTCATACCACAGTAATAACTAGTGAGATCATTACCATGCTTCTTGCATATCTCAAAGACATGGGCACATTCAAAATTAATAGAATTAGATTATTTTTGACATGGTCACATTTGGAGTACTAAAAAAAAAACCAAAAACAAAAAAACCCTTCTGTGCCTCCCCCTTGTATAGTTATAAATGCTGGTCTAAGCAGGATTTGAAATGACAGGTAAAGACCATAACTCCCTTCTTGTATGAAAGTAAACCATCTGATTTGTAAAACACTCAGAAGAGGACTATACCGTAATAATGTTATCACTGATTAAATAACTAGGGAGCACTAATAACTAATCTCAAAACTCTTATCAACCAATATCAAAATACACTGAAAATATTATTTTACAGATATTACGTTTATAAAAGGATGCCATCATCATATTTATTTATTTATTTATTTATTTATTTATTTATTTATTTAAAAACTCTTCTATATCATCGTTAATTCACCATCACAACAGTTTACAGAAAGGCACAATAAGAAAAAATATAATTGGTATAGATTACAAATTAAACATGTGCCAACAAAGAACGGTAACATATTTTAATAATAAGACTCAATTCTCATTTCATAGACATTACACGCCATTTGAAGGCTTGCCACCTGGTTCCAGGTTTTTTAGAACAGGCTGAACCAGTCCCGGTTTTACCCCATTGCCTGCATGGACTTGTAACTCTGACTTTCCTAAGAAACACAGGAATACAAGATCCTGTAGACAATGAAATAAAACTAAGACTGTCCTGAAAAAATGCAACCATTTGGCAATCCCAACCATATGACAATACTAATTGGCTGTTTAATCATCTCACACACTTACTGATGTTTAAATCACTCAAGTCTCTTGATTGCTTAGATTCTTTTTCTTTTTTAAATATTCATTCACTTAGAGGACCATATTCAGAAAGCCGGTGAGCAGGCAAGTTATCCAGACAGCTTTATCCAGATATTCAGCAGAGCTTATCTGGGTAAATATCTGAGGTATTGTCATCTGAGTAAAGTTACTCAGATAACTTTAGACCTTCTATTTGTGCAGACCAACTTGTCCACATAAATTCAGTCAGCACTCAGTATGGTATTATTCAGCTAAATATCAGGCCCATTCAGTAAAGTCTGCGGGAGCACCTGCTCTACCGACGCGTGCCCAGGCACCTCTCCTGGGCACGCAATTCTGTATTTAAATTAGGGTCTGCGCTAATAAGGAGGTGCTAGGGACACTAGCACGTCCCTAGTGCCTCCTTAATGGCGGAAGCGGTGGCTGTCAGCGGGTCTGACAGCCGACGCTTAATTTTACCAGCGTCGGTTGTCGAACCCACTGACAGCCATGGGTTCGGAAAATAGACGCTGGCATAGTTGAGCTTCTGTTTTCAAACCCACGGGCAGATTTTTCTTTTTTTTATTTTTGGGGCTTCCAACTTATCGCTATGATATTAAGTCGGAATGTGTACAGAAAAGCTGTTTTTTCTGCTTTTCTGTCCACTTGCCTGCTGCCGTCTGAAATTAACACCTGCCTTTGTCCTTTTATTTGTCCTTTGGCAGGCGTTAATTTCTGAGAGTAAAATATGCAGCTTGGCTGCACATTTTACTTTCTGTATTGTGGGTATTATCTAATAGTCTCATCAACATGCATTTGCATGTGATGAACGCTATTAGTTTCGGGGGGTTGGCCGCGCGTTTTCCACACGCTATTACCCCTTACAGTATAAGGGTAATAATAGTGCGTCAAAAAGCGCGGCCAAACGTGGGCTAAACGGTGCGCTCAGCTGAGCGCACCGTTCTGTATCGGCCTGTATGTTATCTCACCACACATAGGGCGTGTGTACTTTTGTTCACGCACCAGGTGCAAACAAAAGTAAGCTGGATTTTATAAGATACGCACGTAGCCTATAAAATCCAGGGTCGGTGCGCGCAAGGGGGTGCACATTTGTGCACTTTGCATGCGCCGAGCCCTGCGCGCACTGCCCGTTCCCTCTGAGGCCGCTCCGAAAGTCCGAAATCGGAGCGGCCTCGGAGGGAACTTTCCTTCCACCTCCCCACACCTTCCCCTCCCCTCCCTTCCCCTACCTAACCCATCCCCCAGCCCTATCTAAACCCCCCTTACCTTTATTTGAAAAGTTACGCCTGCCTCCGGGCAATAGTAACTTACGCGTGCCGGCTGTCTGCTGGCGCGGCAGGCCCCGACACAGGCAGCTGTGTCGGGGCACTCGGCCACGCCCCCGGACCGCCCACACGCCCCGAGCCGACACCACATCCCCTGGCCACGCCCCCGACCGCTTTTTGCAAGCCCCGGGACTTACGCGTGTCCCGGGGCGTTTTAAAAGGGTTACGCGCGTACCTTATGCGCGCAACCCTTTTAAAATCCGGCTCATATAGTCCTATCCCCTTTTTTTGTCTGCGTAACTTTGCACCAGACAAAGAGGGATATTTTTAAATGGGAAGATCTTCAAAACAGCATCAAGAATCTGATTTAATTCTACTTACATTCTCCTCTAAAACATACACATGGTCCATTCTGAATTCTGCCTTCATTCTCCTCTAAAACATACACATGGTCCATTCCAAATTCTGCCTTCAGCTCACTTCACATGCTGCTGCTAACAGTGATTATTTTTCCTGACAATGGGGGCCATGAGCATTGCAGAATTTAATTCATTCTCTTCTAAAACACTGTGAGCATCTTAGCCAATAGATATACAGTATACCTCTTATTTGAACCAGTCTATTGTTTGCTAAACTCTGTGTTTAAGGAGGACCAATGAAAATCACAGAATTCAATCTCTTGTCAGATGAAACCTGCCAGGTTTACTACAATACCCACCATTCTATCTTCTGATTTATCCCTCTGGGAGGCAATTTGTTAAATTGAAGATCCAGTATTGCCCCCTTTGAGCTAAAAGAGTTAACGTATTGCATTTCTGAATACTGGGCTGTAGTTTTTCAATGGCGAAAAAACAAATGGTCATCCAACAAATATTCTCCTGGTATCCAATATTGGATGAAAGGAGTTTTGATACTAATAACAAGAGAGAGAGAGAGAGAGAAAGAAAGAGAGAGAGAGAGAGACTAACCATAATGCCTGCACTCTAGATTGTTATTTATATCTATTTTTTATTTATTTTATTTTTATTTTTAACTTTTATATACCGACATTCTTGCATTAAATGCAAATCATGCCGGTTTACAGTGAAACAGAAAAAGCAGAAAAAAATTCCTTAGTCGAATACAATGAAACAGCTTAGTTAACATCAGCTTGATGTTACCCAGGTAGAGAGTCCATCAAGCTAGGTTGAGAGAACATTGCACAAATCTCATCTTTGGATGAGTTTCCTCACTCCTAAAGTCATCAAATCTTCACAAGAGAGCACTGTTCTGTTCGTACATCTCACTTTGAATGTCAAAGTGGCCCCTAACCCCTACACTAATACCTAAACCTCACCTTGAGTGACTATGTGGGCCTCCCATAGAGATATAAATACCTGTCTAGTGTGAAGGCATCACGGCAGCTCTCTTTCTCTCTCTCTCACACAGCTGAAAAAGGCATAGTTAAAGCTATACAAAACTGCAAGTTCAGCCCACTTGGCCAAAATTCCCACCCCAATATCCTCTCATTTGTATCACACCAAACATCATGGTGCTTTCGCATGTGTTAAAGGCATTTTTTGCATGCGAAAACGCCATATAGCACTTTGATAAATGACCCCCATAGATTGCATAGTCTGGTCTGCAATTTGAAAAAAAAAAAAGCAGAGGTACTTGTCTGCCAGTTCAAAGATGACTAAACATGTTCAGTTCTCTTGCATGCTGACATACACTACAGCTACCGCCTTTATATTGCCCCTGAGATTCTTTTTCAATCAGTGAGTGCATTTGTAGGGGATCGGATACAGTCACTAACCGGTTTCATATATTTTTGCATCTATGAAAGGCAAAGGCCAGAGATCCTCAAGATTAGCCAATGTGTCTTAATAATTTTCTTAATAATGAATGCTTGAGTAGAATAAGGAAGAATACGTACTATATTTTCTGTAGATGCCTTGCGTTTAGGTTGTAACAACAAATCCTGGTTAATGTATAAAGCTTGTTTAAATGTTTTCTTGATCAAAGCAGTAGGATAGCTTTTTTTGCAGAAATCTGTTGGCCATGTCTTTGGCATGGGTCTCATATTCTAAAGAGGTTGTGCACAACCCCCTTAGCCTTAAGAATTGTCCAATAGGGATATTGTCCCTAAAGAATCTATGATTTTATTTTTTCAGTAACTCTGCATTTCATAATTTATCCATTGTCTTGAGCTGTCACACTCATGACTACCTCACTGTCAGGCAGGTGAATGTCTCCAAGACTGAAAACCTCTTCTTGGACAGGAAGAATCTCATCAGCTGTATTTCTGTATTCATTGTCTTGTTTTTTGACTCTGTTCTTGCATGCCTCATTTCTCAATAACTATGTGATCCATAATTATCACACCTCTAACACTTTAAATCTACCTTCTATCATTTATGCAATATTGCTTACATGCCTCTTAGTTTTTAGTTTCATCACATCCCTTTTATTTGTCCTGCCCCTCTCCCCTATGTCTTACCTTCTGTATGTTCAGATTTAATATTTCCCATCATTTGTTTCACAATACAAGTGGAATAAAGTTGAACAGAATCAAATGTATGTTCATATTTGCCAGCCCTGAGCGTTTTCATGTCTGGTATGTTTTATTATTCTGCGTTTTAAATTTGAGTTGGTTTTTATGTTACCCACTTTAGGCAGTCATTGGAAAAGTGGGATAAAAAATCTATATAAATAAAAATGTAAATGTTTGTTTGTTCAAAATCTTAAATCTCCAAAAGTTCTTCACCGATTGCTTTGAAATTTTGACACAACGTTGCTTTCGAATACGCGCATGTTTTTCTATACCTATATTATATAGATGTCACACCTGTGACAGGTAAAAACATGCTTTTTTGGAAAAACAGCGCCATCTGTTGGACATAAAAGCAACACATTCTATCTACAATATAAATGGGCTCTGACCGACGGACCGCAAATGCGCAGTAGAGAGCAGCTCTACCGCGCATGTGCGGACCATAGAGCTCAGCGCTACGTGCTGGGTGTCACAGAGGGGAAGAGGAAAGGGCAGACGAGTCGCCGCTCTGAGAAATGGCTCAGCCCGTTCCTCCGCTGCTGGGGAAGGGGGGAGGGAGTAGGGACTGCCGGACAATTACACACAGGAGGAGGAAAGGGTAGAAGAGTCGCCGAGCCAGTCCGTCCACCGCCAGGGAAGGGGAGGAGGGAGTTGGGACGGCCGGAGCAGAGCAAATGCAGTAGAAAGCGGCTGTGAAGAGATCACAAGCAGCTGCAGCCTGCAGCAGCCAAAGCGCAAAGAGCTGAACAGAGAACAGCTCACCCTCCTCCCCCGCCCCTGAGTCCCGCAGATAAGGAGAAGCCAAGTAAATATCCCGCAACTGTGGGGGGGGGGGAGGGGGAAGGCAGTGCTGTCAAGCCACCCGTGGGTCTCAGCCACCACAGGAAGATTTTACATGGGCATCGCTCCACCCCCACTCCCAGCAAACCACTGTCTCGAAAGTGAAAGCCAGAGCCCTGCTCCCTCCTCCCTCTCAAGCCCCCGATCGGATTTCTTAAAGGCACAGGTCTCCCAGAAAGAGCAAAGTAAGCTATGCAATGTGTCTAAAATCTGTTGCAGTGCCTGCCGCCTGCCCTTTGCGAGGGGGAGGATGGAGTGTTTTCCTCACTCTCCCAGACACAACAGGCGTGGGAACTTTGCAAGCTCTTGCGAGAGCTGTGCAAAGACTTAGGTGGAGAGGGGACAAACATATCGCCCGTTTTAACTGTGTGAGAGAGAAGTATGTTAATGTGCGCTGAAGGCGAGTGTGAGTGCCAGAGAGAAAGGGAGACTATGTGAGGGATTGTGTATGTGTATGTGAGAGGGATTGGGTGTGCGTGTGTGAGGGACAGAGGGAGAGTGTATGTGCAAGAGAGAGAGAGAGAGAGGAAGCCTATGTAGGGGGCTGTATGAGAGAGAGAGTCTCTACCCCCCCCCCAGCTCTCCACTTATAGGTTAGAGTGGAAGGGGTTGAGTGTAGAGGGGAATGGGAGAGCAAAGGAGTTGGGGCCTGTAAGGATAGAGTGAAAAGGGTCTGAGCCTATCCCTCCGCCACCAGGGAAGAGGGGGGGAGTTCGGATGGCAGGACCATTACGCCTCGCGAGATCTCCCTCGGCCACCGCTGCAGCTCCTACCACTGCCGCCGCCTCTGGCCCTTCATGGTGCTGGGGGGGGGAGGAGCGGAGCAGAGCAAAGACATAGGAGGAGAGGGGACAAAAATCTCGCCCGTTTTAATGGGCTTAACGGCTTGTACTAAATATTTTACAATTCCATTTCAATGTTTCCGATTGCATTGAATTTTCATAGATTTCAATTTATTTTCATTTTGATTTAATTATTTCGTGTGACATTGCGTTGGAATTGAGGTGTGTCGTTTACCATACCTTTCATTTACTGAGTATAGTTTATTTTTTTCTTTTTTCATTCTTTTTCATTTCTAGAATTATGCGGTTTACATCTAGACACGGATTGCTTCTCACATGGACAATTATATGTTGCGTGTTCTAGAGTCAGCAAACCAGACAATCTCTATATCTGCACAGACAATGGAGCAACAAAAAAATATTGTATACCCACAAGCATTGTGAAATTAAACATATTAGAAACGTGCGCTTTCTCTTTTTTTTCTTTTCCATTTAACCAGACTGAGCCACAGCAATGTGTGGCCAAGTACAGTTAGTATTAAATAAAATTTGTACTATGGAAAAGAGAATATTAAAGCAGTGGTTTGAGAAAATGTAAGCTAAAAGCCATGGAACAGAGGAAAATACACCACACACCTTGCAGTTTCTAACAATGACCATACTATCTTCAGCAGAGAAACATTTATTATACTAGCTACTGTACTTTCAGGGATCTGTGCTGCATCTATCTACAGGTGTGCCTCCTAACAACATTTCTAGCTACCAGTTTGTTTGACATCCATTAATAAGAGAATATTTTCATTCTTACAAGCTTGGTTCGCCTTTTCCTATACCTCAGTCAGAACCTGCCCCAACCTAGCTCACTTCCATATACAAGAAAGGTAAGGGTGGAGAGAGGTGGAGTCTAAGGCTGAGATGTCATGGGCCTTCATACTTGGCCACCAGAGTATTTTACTCCATATGGAGCCCAACCTGTGCCCTCTCTAGCGCAACATTCACAGCGAAAATGCCAGAAGCCAACTATTTCATTCCTATCTAGGCTTACCTTGAGAGGTGAGTTCAAAGCCTCAAGTTTAACAAGGAAAGCTCAGTCTCTTAGTTGAATCACACAGTGGTCAGGATTCCTGGGTATCATTCTGAGTGTAGGTGACTGTTGGAATCCTGCAAATGCATGGGATGTGGGTGTTTCTGGAGATAGACACACTGGAATTGCCATGGCAGGAGTGCCGGACTGACAAGAAACAGATATTCTGGGGTTGCTAAGGACCAGAAATCCAACGGCCACAGGCAACAGGAGTCACGTGATGAAGTTCCATGAGAATGGCAGGCAGCATTAAAGTTGTTCGGCACACTTCCTTCTTCCCAGCTTGCTCTTCTCAGAATCAGTCTACTCCCTCAGGACCATGGTTCCTTGCTCTATCTGGCTCATGTTTCACAGGAAAATGGGCTTTCCTATATTGCTGACTGGCTCACTGATCAAGGAACCAAGTAGCCCCTGGTTAGAGTTCCATTGGTAACTAACCCTGAGAGTAGCTCTTCTCTGGATTTGGGCATTACATGTTTCTGTTGTGCAATGACTGGGACTGACTTGCCATTAAGGCCCATGATCACTTCCTCTACATCACTCTCAACTCCTTCTGACCCAGTGAACAGGAGCTGGGTCAAAGACTTGACCCAGCTCCTGTTGACCCAGACAAGTCTCCTGTATTGCAATACATAGTGCTACCTCTGGGACATTAACTATGGTTTTCTTAGAGAAATCAGAACTATGAGTGATCAGCTATAGAACAGCATGTAAAGGAATGCTTTGGGAGCAAAATAGAAAATGAACTAGAATTTAGCTAATGGAATTAAACAATGTAAACATTTCAATTAGTTAAGCACACATTGTAAATAAGGCTTTTGTTAATCTGGAAAACTATGTATAGAAATCTCAAAATTCATTAATGTGGAAAAAATTCACTTGCAAATGATGACTATATGTACTTCCAAATTTTGGATGTATGGAATGTTTTATACTTTCAAAACTTAAAATGTAATTGAATCCACTGGTTGTAAGATTTAATGATACCTGCTTTATTGTTGTTGCTCAAAGTTTCAAGTAGTTTAAAATATAGAGAGACATTTTAAAACCACTAAAAAGCTGATTTTGCTGTTGATGTTTTTCTATAGTTGTGCCTCCCATGCTTTACTTGTTGCTAGTTACTTGTTAAGAAACTTTAACTGATCACAGAGAGGGCAATGTGTTAACTAGCTACATTAAGACAAGGACCATGTGTACTTTCCACCCAGGAGCTTTGTACCAATTATTAAATCAAAAGTCCATGCATACTTTTAATTTGAAAATGACTGCAAATACAAAGTACTCATGGTCTCCTGCAGTTGCATGTTCTGTGGGCAGTATTTTGCTGGAAAAGTGCACATGAAGACTTGAAAATGCTATCTGTATGTGTATTTTCCCTCTCACATCCTAAACAAGCTCTGCGAGCACCTCCCCTCCATGTGGTTAAAACTCCATGTTTTGATCCATGCACGCTGGGGGGGGTGAAATTTTCAGATAGCCAATTAATACAGGTAAAAACACTTTGAGGTCAATATTCAAAGTGTGTTCAGTGCTATTTAGCCACATAAGTATTGCTCATGCAGTTAAGTAAAGGCTGCTGAATTTGCATCTATGTTCAGCAGCCACCACATAGACACATAAGTCACTTAGGCTAAAATGTTAGCTGCAAAACTTGTGATCGCGTAGTGGGTGGATCAGGGCAGAGCAAGTTAGCCATACAAATTATTGGATTAACTACCAATATTCGGTCTTAGACATGTGGCTAAGGCCTGGATTTATCAAAATGCACTAAATATTGCATGCGATAGGAAAAGGGGTGTGTTTTATGGTAATAGACAGTTTATCACAATTTGCACAGAAAGTGCTATCTTAATACAAATTGCAATAACTTCAATAGAGAGAGAGAGAGAGAGAGACAGACATGCCATGATGCTACATAGGTATTTATATCTCTATGGGAGGCCCACCTAGTAACTCGAGGTGAGGTTTATGTATTAGTGTAGGGGTTAGGGGCCACTTTGACATTCAAAGTGAGACATACGAATTGAACAGTGCTCTCTTGTGAAGATTTAATGACCTTCAGAGTGAGGAAACTCACCCAAAGATGAGATTGTGCAATGTACTCTCAAACTAGCTTGATGTTACCTAGGTAGAGAGTCCATCAAGCTAGGTTGAGACAACATTGCACAAATCTCATCTTTGGGTGAGTTTCTTCACTCTGAAGGTCATTAAATCTTCACAAGAGAGCACTGTTCTGTTCGTACGTCTCACTTTGAATGTCAAAGTGGCCCCTAACCCTAATACCTAAACCTCACCTCGATTTACTAGGTGGGCCTCCCATAGAGATATAAATACCTATCTAGCATCAGGTGATTAGGGCTAGGTTCTCTCTCTCTCTCTTTCTCTTTCCCCCGCACCAAATGCAATGGTGCTTTTGGATGCAAAAACACCATTTGCATGCAAAAACAACATTTAGCACTTTGATAAATGACCCACTAACAGGCCGATACAGTACAGTTCGCTCCGACGGAGCACACTGTTAGCCTGCTCTTGGACGCGTGTTTTCCCTTACCCCTTATTCAGTAAGGGGAGGAAAACACGCGTCCAACCCGCGGCACCTAATAGCGCCCTCAACATGCAAATGCATGTTGAGGGCCCTATTAGGTATGCGCGCGAGATTCAGAAAGAAAAATGTGCATCCAAGCCGCACATTTTACTTTCAGAAATTAGTGCCGACCCAAAGGTCAGCGCTAATTTCTTCCGGCACCGGGAAAGAAGAGTGTCCTGTGCGCGCGCCAGGAGAGCGGGCACTCGCCCGCTCTCCTGCGTTTTTTACTGTATCGGCCCATAAGTTAGATGAGCATAGAGCAGGCCTAGCTCTGGCTGCCGGCTTTCGCTCCGACTAACTACACCATAAAAGGTATAGTTATTTGGCGCAAAACTGGCGGCAATAAGGGTCCTTTCCGTTCGCCGTCAGCGATGTCTTCACGGCATCCGCCCCAGTGCCGCCCCGTCGCGTGTGAAAAGTCCCTTTTCGTGTGCGATCCCTTTAGAGAATGACCCCCTAATTTACTTAAATGGCCAGCTTTGATTATTGACCACTTTTTACCTACATAAATTGCATGAACAAGAGGAATGTACACTTTTTTCTATGAGATTGCCAGCTTGATTACTCACATTTTTAGGCTTGCCTTAAATTGTTTTGGTTCCACACCCATAACATGTGCGCATTTCAAAATCTATGAAGTCAGGTGTCATCTAAAGCGTGAAGCAACATTGCAAGGAGAAAACTATGATCCGTAAAACCTTACAGAAGAACCTGAAGCACCATGAACACAGAAAACGAGATATTCATGTCACTTATTCCAGCTAGTAAGCAAATATCACAGACCAGTGTCTGAGTTTGCTGTGGCACAAATCTCCAGCAAAATGGATTTATGACCCCCATACAGTAAAATATGCCTTGGGTTCACTAAAAGACTGAAAAAAGAGCTTTGAAAAGGAAAATGTTCTCTCCCAATGGACAGAAAAGTTTATAGCATTTAACTGAAAAATAGTAACACCTAGAAGAGCAGCTGAATTACAGGTGTAGAAGCATTCTTTCTCAACACAGTAAATATAATCTCCAGTTATAAATTAACCATGTGGTTTAATGTCTGAATAAATTAAAGAGGAGGGCACATAGACTTTTGATTTTCCATCCAAGCATTATTTGATATTCATTTTCTTCTCTGAATTAATGACCATTTATCCATTTATTCAAAGGGCTAAAATTGCCTGATAGTACCATTTCCCAGCTTGATAGCGCTCTGAGGCAAAAATAAAACAGTGGTATCCTCCTATAATTAGCACCGATATGGAGAACTTCTCTGTTTCTGGACGCTTCTCCATTTTTTACAATATATTTCAAAGGAAGTAAATCCCTGTTGTAGCAAGCAATGAACCAACAATTCTGCTGTAGTCAATTTTTAAATACACTTAAAAAAACAAAGCCATAAAAGGGACCCAAAGAGCACCCAGCCAGCAGAAATAAAATGTAAAATGCTATTTTATTTATTTATAAAATTCTGCATGGTTCTCCTGTTCTCCACCATGAGTTTGTTAGCTACCATTAGAGGAAGAATGGCACAAAAACCCAAATAATTTCTGCACGACTGTAAGGCAATTTCTTTACTAGATTCTAAAATGCTGAGAGCATAACACTGGTCCAAAAGTCTCGTTCTGGTGTTTGGAGAATAAACTGCTAGTAGGAAGCTGCAGAACTTCACATTTTAGCTTTAAATTATATGTCTTTATATTAACCAATACTGAGAACAGAGGGCAAATCAATATTACTAATGAACCTAATAGGAAAACGAGTCCATAGTAAACATTACAATTTTTAAATCCAACCTTTTCTAAAAAGAGGCTCTTATTTAAACTGAAAAATCAGACTTTTTCTTAAAAAAAGGTCTTAAGTGTCTCATTTAACAAAAAGTCTGATTCTTCAGTTTAAATAAGATCCTCTTACTAGAAAAGATTTGATTTAAACCTAACCTCTGCTTCGGGGTTTTGGACAAAATCTGCAGGGGCCACCAGGGCTATGTCCTCACATAGTCCCTCAGCCTTTATGAGCACCACAATAGATTCTCTGATGGGAGAGGCTGAAACTCCAACATCCAAGGCGTAGGTATGATAACCTCTTCTGTGGGCATACCTTTGGTTACTTAAGTGTAAATACAGAATAAAAGGCAGGACTCTGTGGCTCGGTGTTACAAATCAAATTTACTGCAAATATTCCAGATTAATCAGATGGCACCATATACTTTTACCTATGGTTACATCCATGCCCACTATGCCTCTACGACCAGTTTCTCTTTGACTCCATGATTATATCCCTCAGCACTGGGATCCAAGATAGTCTCACCCTCCAAGGCTTGGACTGATGAGTAGTATCCCAGATGGGCAGGGGTATCCTACGGTTAGTGGAATCTTTTTCCCCACAATACCTTAAGCGCAGATGTCCTCAGTTTCTACAAATTCATTCTTCTTTTCTTTCCCATGGTAGATCCTCTGGTGGGGTCTCCAGACTCTAAAGTTCTTACTCCTGATTCTCTTCTTTAGATGGTACTTTTAGGATTTTACCCCAAAAGATCCATGAAGCAGGGGAAACCTCAGTTCTTACCTTCCCCCCTACTGAGCAGTTAGGGTGGCAGGAAAGTATTCCCCTCAAATACAAGGAAAAACAAAGTCTTTTACAAAAAAAAACTATTTAGGGATTCCCTTGCAGTGAGTCACTAATCTGCTACCATCCACAGATTGTGACATGAAGACAACGGGTCTTCTTTACCCCTGGCCCTTCCAGGGAAACAATTATTCTTTCCCAAGCCAGGGACCAGAGATCTCACAAGAAGGGCCAACAAATACCAAAATCCTTGGGAAACCCCCAAAAAAACTGGAGACAAACCCAACCAGAGAAGTGGTATGTTAGAATGTGATAAGTCTCTCATCTTTCCAGGGGACCCCAAACTGTGAGTTCTGAAAAAGACAAAACCCAGAAACACCAGGACTCCTCCTCAGAAATCTAAACCAAAAGCTGACCAATCTAGCAGCCTCATGGGCATGCCTACTATGTGCATTCATTATTGAAAATTACATGCATGCACATCGTTTTCAACCATGCCCCCTCAGAATTCCTATATATATTGTGACTGCAAAGTACATGCACTGTGAAAATATCCATGGACTTCCAGGCAACTGAAAATCCACTTATGCAGATTCAACCAATCTACACATATAACTCCTTACATGTAATCCCAACTAAAACTAAAAGTTTACTCCAACTACCTGATTCATCAACATCCTTTTCTACAGACATAGAACGGGAAGCCAAGGTGGCAACATGAAGTGAGAACGGGCCATGTCATGCTTCTGGGCCGCATAGAGTCTTGTTTCCTATATTCAAATGTGTATGCCCCATCATGGGTAAGCGTAAAGGGAAACTCAGAGGAGCACCCCCAGGCTCCTTGGGAGTTGTAGTCCTGTGCTACAGCCTACAATTGACTGTTACCTGGCATAATTTGTGGGTCTTTCGCTGGTGAATCTTCCTTGGCTGTGAGAAGTGGAGGTAGCCCACAGCTAGAGCATGAGATCTCTGTCAGTCTTAGCACAGCGATAACCCCAAGCCCTCCTTGCTTCACCGAACTTGCTGGCAGATCTCAGCTGCCTCTGATGACATCAGTGGATACGATTGCAGCAGTTCAGGCTGGGGGAGAGGTACTGAAGCCTGTGGAGTGCAAATCGGAATGGCAGATGGCCATGGGGGAAGCTCTGGTCCAGGTGTGAGGGGGTTCCCCGTTTGAGGATCTTCCACAGGTTATAGAGAACAGTACTAACATGAAAGTCTTGTTGTGCCCTTCTCCTCTAACCAATTTGCTGGTAAGATCTCTGGTCAAAACAAATATATTCATGATGGATTCCTTATGGGATGCCCTGACATCTGTGGAAAAGGTAATTTCCTCTTTGGTGCTTGTAACAATGGATAAACATAACAAAATCCAGTGCAGGGAGTGATCCCAGTCAGCAAAACTGGAACATTTTGAACAATGAATTAAGCAAGTCTCTGAGGTGCAGTCTGACATTCTCTCTAATAATTTGGCGATTTTATGTAAAGTTGAGAACTTGGAAAACTATTTGCAATACTTGGATATCCATGTGATTAATTTTCTTAAGGTTTCCTTGGTTGTTCCAATTGAGATTTTCAAAGAATACTTGACGCAAGTACTGGGTATTTCATCTGAGGCTATTCCAACAATTAGTAACATTTTCTTTCTCCCAGAGGATTTCAAGATGCAGTTTCGCCTTCTGCCAACAATTTGAATTTTACTGATATTTTGGAAAGTTCTAGTTCTGTTGAGATTTAACAAAGGGGAATGCTTTTGGTTTCCTTTGGGTTTTTTCCAAGATAAAGATTGCGTTATGAAATATTTCTTTCATAATAGAGCTGCTTTATTTTATGGCTATAAGGTGTGGCTCTTTCCAGATGTTTCCAAAGTACCCAAGCTCATAGGAAAAAGTTTCTTGCACTACGCCAGGAGGCATTAGATCTTGGTGCAGTGTTTATAATGTTTTCTTGTGAATGTATTCTACATTTAAATAGTATGAAATATGTGGTTTTTGAGCCAACAGAACTTTGTGTATTTCTTGATGCCAGGAAATCACAGGAACCCTGATATGATCTATGGGAGTTTATTGTACATTTGTAATCCTGCTTTAATTCTCTCATTAAAGTTTTTTTCATTGTGTTTCTTGTTTGGTTTTCCTCAAAATGTGCTTGGGCCTCCTTTTAAGATTGTGGTCTCTGTAGAGCATGCTGGTTATACTATACAATTTCTTCATATTTTGTTTCCTTAATTATTGAGGCTTTGTAATCTTTATGCTTGTAATCAAGCTTGTTCTTGTGTTGAAAATGAAATCTTATAAAAAGTAAACAAAAACAAAAACAACCCAACAGATAAAACCTTTAGCAAATCAGTTCATTATTGGGAAAAACTCTTTAGTGCACTTGGTCTACAGATAATTCTCATCAATTGTTGAGAATTATCATCATAAAATGTAATAATGTGATTCATAAAATGCAAAACAAAATTGTCATATATGGTGCCTGTGGTATGGTTATCTACTAAATTTGCACAGATCCATGCTCTAACTCAGAGATGGTACCAGCCAGTTCCCTGCATCCCTGTAATGTGGGAACTTTTTGGCATGCATCTGCCAGAACCACTAGAGGGATTTAGTATTTTTGTTTCACCTCCAGATTTAGGAGGAATATGGAGCTTCCTTAAAAAGGAAGTATGCCTCTAGGTTGGACAGGAGTAAAGAGTGTTTCCAGGCTCTTCCTGTGAAACTATTTGGATAGTGAAGAGCTAATTCAGTTTGTCTCATGCGAGACTCTCTCTCATTGCTTCAACTGCAATAGCTGCAGAGCTTTACCTGTAAGCTAGATTTGTAGGTCCTTTTGTTGGAAAGGATCTTCATGGTATTTTCCAATTGGATTCAGAGAACTGGAAGACCGAGTGATGGTACATATCTGGTGCTACCATCTTGAGCAACTTGGCGTGTAGCATACTTTGCTGGGAAACTTTGGAAGGAGGGCAGTTGTAGCACAATACTCCTTTATTGTTACTCCACATTTGAGCCGCTCTTCAGGGCTGAGATTGGAGAAGGCATTCATTGATTTTCCCCTAAAGCCTGTTCCAGTGATTTGTTTGAAGATTGTTCATTTTGAAGGAGTAGAAGGTCAGAAAGAATATAATATATATAGAGCATCCTTCCCTCATTTCTCCCCACCCTCCTCCTCTATGCTTAATGCATCTGATAAAGTGTCCTTAAAAGCTTATGCCTCAGGAAAAAGGGGGATAGAGGAGTCAAGATGGTGGCATAATGGCTCATGTTTCTTTTGGATAACATGCCTCTTAAGCATAAGGGTTGTCTGCTAACCTTCCCCTCTGAATCGACCACCCTCTTACCTGATCAGCAAATGCTGGGTTTCATGGTCAGTTGAGATCCAGAGACGGTGCAGGGGGATGTGCCTGTTGGAGCCCGGATGCAGGGAGACCCAGAATCCCAGGGTCTTGATGTCACGCTGTCACCCCCCCCCCCCCCCCCCCCAAACATCTTCCTCTGAGGCAGTCTGCAGTGCTGGGGATCCTTGCTTGCCGGTCAATCAACTGTTTCTGACGTCATAGGACCTGAAAAAAGGGGAGCAGGACCCGGATGGTAGAACTGTAGGAGGAAGGAGCCACAGCAGCTGAAGTGAACAGGGTGTAGGTTTGCCATATTCCATTGTCTCTGAAGGTTCCAGCTGGGAGAACATTCAGTTATTGAGTAGACCATTACTGCTGCTTAGGTTTCTTGGGATAATATTTGGTCTAAGCTCACAAGGGTGGGTACTGCAATCTCCAAGCGTGCTTCAGATATTGGTTTTTTAGTTAAAGAAGTTGCCGAAATGTGTAAATCTCAAATGGAAGATATTACAGCTTTGAAAGGAAAGCTGGAAGCTATATCCTCAGAGGTCCAGACAATTCAGCAGTTAAACCTGACTTTGGTTCAAGATAAAAATATGGCACATAGGACAACTGAGTAGCTGGAAAACTTTTACTAGACATCAGAGTTTGAGATTTCTAAATTTTCCCAAGACTTCCTTTCTTTGCCCTCAGGATTTATTCAAGAAATATTGTTTGAAAATTTTGGGAATCTCCGAGGCAAATTTCAACCTTTGAATGAAATATACTTCTTACCACCTGGATCAAGACTCAGGGAATTATTGATTCCCCTGTGGCATCAAACTTCCATTCTCATGTTCAAGATTTGGATATTTCCAATGTTTTGAACAGTTCAGAGACTGCTAGACAGGAGAGAGGTACTCTCCTTGCCAAGTTTTTTTTAAACAGGATTTAAATATGGTCTTGAAATTTGTTCTGTAAATCTTAGGCTCTATTTTATGGTAAAAAAGTTTGGATGTATCCTGATGTACATGTAACACCCCCTCTTGGTTTTAAGGTCCTTAATATAGGGGTCACAGCAGAAGTCCCTGGGGCCACAGTCTCACTAATTGCTCTTATCTTTTTCTCGCACTGCCCACACATTAGAGTAAGCCACCAAGGGGGCCGGGATTCGATGGCAGAGAGAAAGACAAGCCTCCGGGGCCCTAAGCTCCTGGGGTTAGGTACTTCGTATGGTCTCTCACTACCAAATGGTCTCTTTCTCACTGGTACTCATGTAGGCAGATCTCTCAGGTCTGCAGGTTGGTTCTTGAGGTGTAAAATAGCAGGCAGGCATAGGCTTGGAATGGTGTTCAACAAAAATAGTTTTACTGCAACTGAAGAATAAAGTTCCAACAAGAAGGCCAAAATCCTCAAAAAGAAAAAACAGGATGGCAACTCCAAGCACTACAATCTCTATCCAGATCAACCTCTGAACAGGTGTCCTAACATCCGAGTTTCTCCTGTGATGGGAAAAGAAAAGCTTCACTCCAGAATTAAGGCAGAGTGGAAAAAACAAACTCCCTTCTTCAACAGATGACAAAGAAACATCTGCACCTTCCAGGTGGATAATGAGATTAGAGACCCTGAAGGAAGATACATTATTATTATTGGGAGGATGCATGGTAATACAGATAAAGGAAAAAGAGGTGCCGATGGAGATTTGGTCCCAGTTAGTGGTGTCTTCAAGTAGAAAAGCCTGGACCTTATTAAACAAGATGACCAATCAAGCTGGGAGGATCTCGTCTTTGTTATTTATTTGTGGGAATCCACAATTTTCCCCATGGGTAGAAAACCTAATATTCAAGGATTGGTACAAGAAAGGGCATAAGAGCATACAACTAATCGTTATTGAAGATTCAGATTCTATACATAGTTTTCAAGAATTACAAACCCAATACTCCCTCTCACACAAGGATTATTTTTTGCTTATTTACAACTGAGACATTATTCACAGAACTTCTTAAAGTTAATCCGGAAATGAGCACTAGTGACAAATTGAAAGGAATTTTTATAGGTGGAAAGAAGGGATGGCCATCATGTGCTAAGTTTAACAGGAAATTAAATAACGTATCTGTTCAGGGGGATTTTCCAGAAGTACATTCAAAGTGGATTCGATAAACTGGGTTTCAATTGTCTTCACAAGAATATCAACACTGCTTCAAGAAACTCTTCTACTGTATGTCTTAAGAGTGGTGCAGAGTTAAGTGATTACATTCATAGCTTTTGGGGATTCCGAAAGTACAAATCTTTTGGAAGGAGGTTGAAAAATTCTGTTCTAAGCTTTTTGGAGTGTCTTTTAAGAGTGACCCAAAAGTTTGGTTCTTTGGCACCTATGAAGGTCTTATGCCTTTGTTAAATTCCAAGCAGTGATTATTTCTCGATAAAGCAGGTCTAATTGCATTGAAAACTATACTGGCCACTTGAGCCTAGATTAATCAAAATGCTATGTTTACTGCATGAATAATGCATGCGATAAACAAAAGGGGCGTGTTTATTCAAATGGACAGCCAGCCGCATCACACAGATAAATATTGCACACAGCGTTGCATTACGCATGCAGCAATGCGTTACTGCAAGCAGCGGTGCTTCATTGTGATACGCATTTCATCATCGCAGTGCGTTTATTTATTTATTTATTTATTTTATTTATTTGCAATTTTTGTATACTGACATTCGTTCGGGGAACATCACATCGGTTTCCATGTAACATAAGGTAGCCAACTGGGCTTTACAATGAACTGATAGGCGAACTGGGTATCAGGGAAGGTGGGGGGAAGAAAACAAAGGTAAACTGTACAAATTAACAAGCGATATAATATGGATAGATATATACAATGAGGACATTATGTACAGGTGAATTATTTACAGAAAGCATCTGGGGGGGCGTTATGAGGAAGGAGGAGCGGTTGAATACTTGGTGGGCGAGGGGAGGAGGGGGGAACAGGGGTGTGCTTAGGGGGCGGGGAGATGGTGTGAGGAGAGGAGAGGAGGGTTGGTGGGGGGAAGGGGGTGGAAGAGGGAGAATGGTTGGGATGTTCACGTGTAGGCTCGGGTGAAGAGCCAGGTCTTGAGGTTTTGTCTGAATTTTCTGGGGCATGTCTCAAGGTGTAGTTGGGTGGGAATGGAGTTCCATAGTGAGGGTCCAGCTAGGGATATAGCACGTTGCTTGGTGGAGGATAGGTGAAATTGTTTGGGTGATGGAGTGTAAATATTTGCTGTGTAGGGTATTCTAGTAGGTCTGGAAGAGGGACGGATGTGAAGGCTGTCTGGGAATCAGAGCATGTCGGGATTGTGGATGGCTTTATGTTTAAGGGTGAGAGTTTTAAACTGAATTCTGGCGGTAATAGGGAGCCAGGTGAAGTTGTTTAAGAACTGGTGTTATGTGTTCGTTTCTACGGGAGCAGTTAAAATGCGTGCTGCAGCGTTTTGGAGAAGCTGAAGGGGAGCAGGGCTGTTCTTCGGAAGACCTAGGAGTAAAACGTTAGCGTAATCTATTTTGAATAGTATGAGGGCTTGTAGGGCGGTTCTAAAATCGTTGTAATGCAGGATGGGTTTAAGTTTTTTGAGGGTGTGTAGTTTGAAAAAACAGTCTTTAATGGTGGAGGTAATAAATTTCTGAAGGTTGAATTGTGGATCTAGTGTGACACCTAGGTCTGTTACGGTTTGGGAGAAAGTAGGGGCAGGGGGAGAATTGGCTGAGAGGGTGGGTAGGGGGTTGATGGCTTGAGGAGAGATGATCATAAGTTCAGTTTTTTTGGGGTTCAGAGCTAGGTTAAGTTGAGTAAGGAGTTGGTCGATGGAAGAAAGTGCAGTGTCCCATCTTTTTAGGGCATTTGATATGGAATCGGTTATTGGTATTAGGACTTGTACATCGTCTGCGTATACGAAGTGTGGGAGATTGAGAGTAGAGAGAAGCTGGCAAAGGGGGAGGAGGTATATGTTAAAGAGGGTGGATGATAGTGAGGAGCCTTGTGGTACGCCCCTTGTGATGTCGATTGGTTTGGATTCATGGTTTTCGATTTTTACCTTGAAGTGTCTATCACTAATGTAGGATTTGAACCAGTGAAGTGGGGTCCCGGCAATGCCTATGTCAGCTAGCCTATCGAGTAGGATAGAATGGTTGATAGTATCGAAGGCTGCTGATATGTCTAACAGGGCTAGGATGAAAGTATGACCTTTGTCAAAGCCTTTGATGACAAAGTCAGTGAGGGAAAGAAGAAGCGTTTCAGTGCTGAAACGTTTTCTGAAGCCGTGTTGTGATGGGTAGAGTATTTGGTGTTGGTCTAAGTAGTTTGAGAGTTCCGTGTTTACAGTTTTTTCTAGGATTTTCGTGACAAACGGAAGGTTGGAGATGGGGCGGTAGTTGGATAGGTCGGACGGATCGAGTTTTGGTTTCTTGAGGATGGGTTTAACAATAGCTAGTTTGAGCTATTAGAAAGGGAATGGTGAATAAAACGGAAATATCATAATGCTTCTGACCGCACCTTGAATACTGTGTACAATTCTGGTCGCCACATCTCAAAAAGATATAATTGCGATGGAGAAGGTACAGAGAAGGGCTACCAAAATGATAAGGGGAATGGAACTGCTCCCCTATGAGGAAAGACTAAAGAGGTTAGGACTTTTCAGTTTGCAGAAGAGACGGCTGAGGGGGGGATATGATAGAGATGTTTAAATTCATGAGAGGTCTAGAACAGGTAGATGTGAATCGGTTATTTACTCTTTCGGATAGTAGAAAGACTAGGGGGCACTCCATGAAGTTAGCATGGGGGACATTTAAAACTAATCGGAGAAAGTCTTTTTTAGCTCAACGCACAATTAAACTCTGGAATTTGTTGCCAGAGGATGTGGTTAGTGCAGTTAGTATAGCTGTGTTTTAAAAAGGATTGGATAAGTTCTTGGAGAAGTCCATTACCTGCTATTAAGTTCAATTAGAGAATAGCCACTGCCATTAGCAATGGTAACATGGAATTTACTTAATTTTTGGGTACTTGCCAGGTTCTTATGGCCTGGATTTTCCACTGTTGTAAACAGGATGCTGGGCTTGATGGACCCTGGTCTGACCCAGTATGGCATTTTCTTAAGTTCTTATGTTCTTATGTTCTCCAGTCTTCAGGTACAATGGATGATTTTAATGATAGGTTACAAATTTTTACTAATAGGTCTGAAATTTCATTTTTTAGTTCCTTCAGAACTCTGGGGTGTTATACCATCCAGTCAGGTGATTTACTACTCTTCAGTTTGTCAATCAGGCCTACCACATCTTCTAGGTTCCCCATGATTTGGTTCAGTCCATCTGAATCATTTCCCATGAAAACCTTCTCCAGTATGGGTACTTCCCCAACATCCTCGTCAGTAAACACTGAAGCAAAGAAATCATTTAATCTTTCCACGATGGCCTTATCTTCTCTAAGTGCCCCTTTAACCCCTTGACCATCTAACGGTCCAACTGACTCCCTCACAGGCTTTCTGCTTCGGATATATTTGAAAAGGTTTTAATGTGAGTTTTTGCTTCTACAACCAACTTCTTTTCAAATTCTCTCTTAGCCTGTCTTATCAATGTCTTACATTTAACTTGCCAATGCTTATGCATTATCCTATTTTCTTCTGTTGGATCTTTCTTCCAATTTTTGAATGAAAATCTTTTGGCTAAAATAGCTTTTTTCACCTCCCCTTTTAACCATGCCGGTAATCGTTTTTCCTTCTTTCCACTTTTTTTTAATGGTGGAATACATCTGGACTGTGCTTCTAGGATGGTATTTTTAACAATGATCATGCCTCTTGCACTCTTTTACCTTTGTAGCTGCCTCCTTTCAGTTTTTGTCTAACACTTTTTCTCATTTTATCAAAGTTCCCTTTTGAAAGTTTAGCACCGAGAGCCGTGGATTTGCTTACTGTCTCCCCTTCCAGTCATTAATTCAAATTTGATCATATTATGATCACTATTGCCAAATGGCCCCACCACCTTTATCTCTCTTCACCAAATCATGTGCTCCACTGAGAATTAGATCTAAAATTGCTCCCTCTCTTGTCGGTTCCTGAACCAATTTCTCATAACTCGGTTATGGAGCAATGGTTCCTGAACCAATTGGTTCCTGAACCAATTGGTTCCTGAACCAATGCTCCAGACTCGGTTATTTACACTTTGAATAATATAGAAGACGAGGGGGCATTCTCATGAAATAGCAAATAGCTCATTTAAGACTAATCACGAGAAATTCTTTTTACTCAACGCGATAATAAAGCTCTGGAATTTGTTGCCAGAGGATGTGGTTAGTGCAGTTAGTGTAGCTGGGTTCAAAAAAGGTTTGGATAAGTTCTTGGAGGAGAAGTCCATTAATGGCTATTAATCAATTATACTAGGGAATAGCCACTGCTACTAATTGCATCAGTAGCATGGGTTCTTCTTAGTGTTTGGGTAATTGCCAGGTTCTTGTGGCCTGGTTTTGGCCTCTGTTGGAAACAGGATGCTGGGCTTGATGGACCCTTGGTCTGACCCAGCATGGCAATTTCTTATAAAAATGTCATTTATTCCATCTAGGAACTTTATATGTCTAGCATGTACCGATGATACATTTATCCAGTCAATATTGGGGTAATTGAAGTCTTCAGGAAAAACGTTGTATCACAATATTTATATTTAAAGTGTTGTCAATGTTTAAACTATAATACCGTGCATGTATATCACATTTATAGATTAGGGACATTCATAACATCCACGGTGCTGCAAGTCAATACTTGTGTTTTTGCACCTGTGTGGATCATTTTTAATCATTGGTCCAATAGTCCACTGCTCATTCAGAAGTGTTTTTAAACTTTTTTGACATTTTTATATTTTTTCTATTTTTTTAAAACTCAGAGGATTACTTCCCTGTTTTTTGCTTAGCCGGAGTCAGAGGTCCGACATGCGCGTTTCGCGGTCCGCTGCTTCAAGGATATTTAAAGCTGTCTCATATCGCCCGGCGTACTTCACTATGGTGCTGCTGCGGGTGAAATCTTCATTAATTGCAAATTCACAGGGGTCCCATCAGTTATTTTGGACCTGTCTCCATATTCAGTTTCAGCATGTCAGCCAAATGGTCAGTTTTCTCAGTGGAGAAAGGTAAACAGAGGAGTTCCTCAGGAATCTGTACTCGGACCAGTGCTTTTCAATATATTTCCAAATGATCTGGAAAGGGGAATGATGAGTCAGATGATCAAATTTGCAGATGAAACAAAAATATTTATAGTTGTTAAATCACAAGCAGATTGTAATAAATTGCGGAACTGGGCATCCAAATGGCAGATGAAATTTAGTGTAAACAAGTGCAAAGTGATGCACATAAGGAAAAGTCACGTACTTTGTAGTTACATGAGGTTAGGTTCAATATTAGGCATTAACACCCAGGAAAATGATCTGGGCGTCATAGTGGACAATACATTGAAATCATCGGATTAGTGTGCTACAGTGGTCAAAAAAGCAAATAGAATGTTAGGAATTATTAAGAAGAGAATGGTAAGTAAAACGGAGAATGTCATAATGTCTCTGTATCGCTCCATGGTAAGACTAAGACTGCACCTTGAGTACTGTGTGCAATTCTGGTCGATGCATCTCAAAAAGTATATAGTTGTACTGTTAAAGGTTCAGAGAAGGGTGATCAAAATGATAAAGGGGATGGAACAGCTCCCCTAGAGGAAAGAGGAAAGAGGTTGCCTCTGGTTTTAGCTTAGAGAAGAGACGGCTGAGAGCAGATATGTTAGAGGTCTATAAAATCAAGAGTGGTATAGAACGGATAAATGTAAATCAGGTTTTTTTTAATTGTTTTGTATTAATTTAATACAAAATTTTGTATTAATTTAATACAAAATTTAATACAAAAATAAGCTGAATGTGAAGTGCTTTTTGGCACTTCACATTCAGCTTATTTACTCTTTTAAAAAA